>NC_064600.1:18803865-18823865 GCF_943734735.2 Anopheles gambiae | reverse complement strand
TCTCATCCTAATCCTATCACTAACACTAGTATATGTAACGATTGTGCCACGCTCTAGGCGTGAACACTCTGTCATAGGTTTCTTGTGTTATATAATAATTTTTATATTTTGTTGTGAAAAAAATTGTTTCTACATAGGCATCATCCATTAATTACGTAACTCTAATAGGGGCGGAGATTTCGTCAAATGTTAAGATTTGTTACATTGGGGACAGGGGAGCTAAACTTGTGTTACGTAACGCAGAGTAAAATGTTTGATTTGTTTTTTTTTTTTGTAATAACTTTAAATTACAACCAACCGTTACCTTACAACCTAGGTGTAACTTTACAACCTTCGAGGTAAAGTCGGCTTAAAATAAATCGCTACTTTTTACATGCACTATGTATGTATGTATCACGCAGGAGATAGAAAAACTTACTCAAGGATCGTCGCAGTGACGTTGCATTCCGTTACTGCGACGACCGCAGTGGCACGTATTCGAATATAAAGGCACGTATTTGATGACAGGGACATGCGATTTGCGACGCAAGAGGTACGAAATTTAACTGTAACGCTGGAAACAGGTGGAATATCAATTCAATTCCTTTCAAACCCAATTCGTTAAAAAAAAACTGGAGATGGAGTTGATGCAGTTAGCTCTTTTTTCGTCAGAGTTGATCATTGGTCGTAATGTTATGGAGAGTGCTGCATTATGTCATGAGCATTACTTGTTAATAACCAACAAAAACAACGAACATATCCATGGTACCTTGATGCTCATTGCTGATACTCAATGAAAGTGCGTCATGACATACCGAACGCGACATGCGAGTGCTTGAGTCCAACGCAATACTCTGACTGACAAGCTGAGCTTAATGCCGGCGCAAGGATTATCATGATATTTTCTAGTTGTGAACAGTGCTGCCAAATGCCACTGTTTTAATCACCAACACTGATGACTGAAACGAAGCATCAAATCAGCTCACGTACACAACTGAGATGATCAGAGGTAAGACTCAAACAGCTGGTGGATCAATCAAATGCTTGGTGACATTCTGTTTAGCACCCAACTCTTAGTCACTCACTTGGTCACGACATTTTCTGTCGGTGTTTCTTGGAATGTACTTCTGACGACATTCTTGGAATATACTTCGCGTGTGGTCGCAAGCAAAAAAAAAACAAGCATACTTTCTGGCTTTACTAATGCTAAACATGCAATGCACCACACGTGATGGTCGCAACAATAGTTACAGTCTCACCTCTGATCATCACAGTAGAGGTCGTGACGCTTACATTATTTGGTTCAGTCGGAATTTATCATGACTAGATCAGTGACATTTTGCAGAATTGATCACAGAAAAAACAAGTCATGACAAAGTGACTGACCAAGCGTTGATCACTAAAATATCACCAAGCATGTATTAGACACACCGACTGTTTGTGCCTCACCTATGATTATCACAATTGAGTACGTGACGTTGAAATGGATTTTGTTTTATTCAGATTTTTGTATGACATTGACAGTGACATTTTGCGGCACTGGTTATGGATACATCGAAAATACAGCCGAAACTTCGTCGAAATAGTACCAATTTTGTTCGTAACTTATAAGACATGTGTAACATACTAAGCATCACATGATGTATGAAATACATTAATCAATTTGATGACGACACAAAATCCAAAGCTAAAGAAACATTTCTGGACACATGGATATATTTATGAAGAACCAGGAAAATGAAATCCACTTCTGTTGATGATGATGCAAGAACATTGCAAACAGCGCTGAGTATCGGATTAACACAATATCTTCGAACTTGATTGCTCTATGGAACACCTTTTTCTTTATATAAAAATAATATTATTTTATCATTTTTCTATCCAAAAATTTTGAATATAGCGCAATCAATTAAAAAAAAATAAATGAAATATAAAAAATCTGATTTTGTTCAATAAAAAAAAACATTGAAATGGGAGGAGGCACAGATATTCATAATGATTGAGGGGAGGGATGTCTTCCAACGTCACACTATTGTACAGTTTGTTACACTATGGTCAAAATTATGCATTTTTTGTGTTACATAATTGATGGATGACGCTATAGGAATATGCAGCCACGAGGGGAAATTGAACACAAAAAAATAATATGCAGTTGATTACAAAAATATTAAACTAAAAGATATTTGATATCGAGAACCAACAAATTGAACATACAATTTTATGACAAACACATTCCTGAAAGCTATTGGACGCGTCAGTTGAGATATGCACAGCATTTGTGAGAATCGAACTTCAACTGTTTTGGGTCGCGGTGTAGATTGTCTAGTTTGTTCTAGAGTGTCTGCCCATGCACAACATACATTTGTACAAGACTTATGTTTTGCTCGTTAGGAGATGTCAGTGCGCAGTCTTAATGGTACTTGTTCAGTTAAATATACTTTAAATCCTTACTCGCAATGTTTACAAATTACAATCAGATTTACAAGTTATTAGTTGAAAATAGTGAGATGTGCTAAAACTGGAACGATAATACATACCTAAGTAAGATTAATTAAATCTTTGGTCAAGCACATTAAGATGATTAGACGACGACTTAAGCAAAAAATACAATAGAAAAGGGCATGGCTAAAGGCTAGACCAGAACAAAATAAGTGTAATCGCTAGTACATTAACCATAAAAAAAAACATTTGTAGAGATTTGTACAGTGTTCCTGATTCTGCTGTCTAACGCTGTTTAATAGAATTGTAACGGACAAAGAACAAAAAACAGACTTTAAAATAAACGCTACTTAACGTGATTGAGCGCTCAATCCATCTAACACCAAATGCACTAAGCTAATGTACTAAAAACCAAAACGCTTTGCTTGTTAGCTCACACTGTTTCGCTCAGACGATCGTGGCAAGGATTAGCGTTTCAGGCTGAGCAGAGTCTTGGCGGCAGCTTGGGAAATGTGTTTCATCCCTCAGCAAGCCCGCACCAAGCGAAACCTGCAGGTCTCGATTTCGGTCTAGATTTAGCTACAATTTATTTCATTCCTCATGCTCGCCCTACGGTCCCCGAAACGATAAATAAAACTCTCTCGTGTGCTCCGAGAAACAACAACCAACACAATAAGAACAGCCTTAGCCCAGGAAAAATGAGCATTAATTAGTCGCTCGAGTGAGTGACGGTCGGAGCACGATTGAGCCGAGCGAAATTGGCAACAACGCTGTGGTATACGACGCTAAACTGATGAACTGGATTTGGCGAACTACAAAACAACGAGCATCCCCAAAGCAAATAATAGTAAAATCAAAGAGAGGGAGAGAAAGAGAGAGAGAGAGAGAGAGAGAGAGAGAGAGAGAGAGAGAAATGGAAGTAGTAGCGAAATGAGATGAAAAAAAACAAAGCAACAAAACTGCAAAAAAAAGCAAAACAGAAAAAAGCAGCGAAACTAACGCGACGAGCCCTAGCGCCGTGTTTGTGATAGCGAGCGGCAGCGGCAGCGCATCCCGGCGCATTTTACAGATCGCGCGGTACCGTGCAGAGCATTCTGCACTGAAGGGGATTACGGTTCTGATTACATTATGCTGATGATGTGCTTGTTCGTGGAACCGGTTCTCAGTACCATCCGCTCCGCCACCACCCGATAGGTAGTTAGCTCTCGCAATCGAGACTGATTATGGGGCTTTGCCGGCTCAGAAAGAGTTGAGCCAGCCTTGGGAAGAATACGTCACATTTTTATGTGTATGTCTGTGTGTGTGTGTGTGTGTGTGTGTGTGTGTGTGTGTGTTTGTGTACGTTACGTTATTTTCATCTCCGGTTCGCTGCATCAGCCTAGCCACGCCGACGTTTCCTTCCCAGGCCACGCCATCCAACCGATTGCGCGATGGGTGCCATGCGCCACGGAATGCATTCGTTTCGATTGATGGCGAAAAGGGAGGCTGACGATGGTGTGCTACACTCTTGCCGGAACAGCCGCCTGCCCTACCGGGGTGGGGAGGGTCGAGTGTGGAAATTCTTGCAATCATTCCCAGTGTGCCTTTTTAATGTTTTATGTATGTGTATGCTTACTTTACTCTTTTGCATCCTTAGCAAGTTCTCTCTCTCTCTCTCTTTCTCTCTTTCTTTCTCTCTTTCTCTCTATTTCTCTACCTCTTTCACTTTCTCCTCCTCTATGAAGAGGCCTTTTGTCAGCCCATCGGCTGAAATCAGCGAAAATGGTGCCCGGTGGTAAATGTTGCTAATTTGATACTTTGTGGACTGCCGCTCTACTGGAAGTGGAAGACGTAACAAATAATAGTTGCAACAATATTAACAAGCAAAACGAACGAGAGAATTGCATACTTTCAGTCACTTTGGAGTGGAAAGAAGAACATAACACGGACGCTCGGATTTTTCGGTGCCTGTGCTTCACTCGTATGTTGGAATGCCCGTGGGAGTGAAGGTCAAGGAGTAGTGGAGGAGATCCTCGTTGGGAGAATGGCTCTCGATGCGGGAAAATGTGCACCAACTCCCGTCGCTAAATTTCAATGAGCTATCATTTTTATGAACGCATTCCAGAGGCCATATCCACCCCTTTTTTTCTGTGCCAACGCTTTTCCCCTTTCGAGATTCGTTTTCGGGACGGGAGAAAGTTCTGTTCTGTCAAACTCAATCATGCGTCCGTTCCGCAGCCAGTAGTGTGTTGGATCTACGGGCGGGCGATAATAGGAGCAGAGAGCGACGAGAACAGGGCGAGGAAGAAAAAAACAAACCAAAATAGGTTACACCAAGGCGTCCACGGTTTGCTGCTCCATCGGCAGCAGTGCGCGGGCAGGATGGAAATAAATTAATGGCCAACCTAGCTATAGCCCTTTTTGGCTCGCACGATTGTCACTCGCATTTGGTGGTGATGGTGGCACCAGCCGGGTTTGATTGTTAAACTTTGCCCGCGATAAAGAAAGAAAAATAAAATAACCACGAACGCCCGGCCGGGATGCGCCACGAATGTGCCCCGAGAAATATTTAGTTGGCCTGGCCTGATCGCATAATCGGGAGTCGGGGGGAGGGGGGGGAGGAATGGCGCTGCGGCTAGAACTTTTAGACACTCTCGCCTATGCGAGCTGAGATACTTCTGTCGCAGTATTTCGGGTCTGCCCAGCGTCAAGCTTATCAGCGTTGATGTGGCCGCCCTTGATGTTGCGATAAGCGGCCACCATCCCACAGATGCCCAGCTGTGCATCCGAGCTAGCCTGCCCTAGTTCAGTCATCACGTCATCTTCAATCAGGCTTTGTGTGTGTGTGTGTCAGTGTGTATGAGGATGCTGTCCTTTATCTCCATTAGCAGTGGTAACATTTTCCCGGCTCTTCTATCCGCAATAGCATACACACACATACTCACACACATGCACTCTGAGACATGATCAAAGGCGCAGTCGACAGGCAGGAAAAATGGCTTGACTTTGTCCTTTGCCTGCACAGCATTCGACTTACTCGGCGTGTATGTGAGTTTGAGAGTGTGTGTATAAATGGTGAGGAGTAGGGCAAATCAAAATGAGTGTAAAAAGAATGCCATTGACTGTTTCGATGTGTTGTTCGTGCCTCCTTCCCGCCGGTCGGCTCCCGCTGTTCACTACGAAACGGCGAACGGAAGCAGCTGCCGGATGGTACAGTGCGCATTGTTAGGCAAGCGTAATATGCCGCGTCGACTACTCGCATACCGCCGAGGCTGCCCTGGTTGAATTCTTCATGCCGGTGCCGCGGCTGCACGAAACGGCTTCGTGATTAATATTGTGAATCATTCAGATAGTTTTCCCGATTTTCACATCGCTCGAGCATCTCATTACCGGAGATCGGTGGCGCAGCCCACACCATTCGACATTGAGCGAGTTACACAAGACGTCATACGGCACACGCAAGACGTGAACCCGGGAGCGTGTCATACAGGGAGAGCACAATGGCTAGCAAGGCGCACTATTGTTTGAAATTAAACACAGAACGAGACGGCAGAGCACGTGTAGCGAGCACGGTGGGGTAACTGGAAATGCTACACTATTTGCTCACCCGTTTCACGTGCGATTCGCATCGGGTGCGCTTGAATATTTCACCACCTTTGCATTGAAACGGTGTCCAAAATGAATATCCTATCCCTATGTATTGATTGCTCGCGAAACGTTGCGATTGCTTTGCAAACGGACAGTATGCAGCGGAATATGCGCGCGCGCTCGGTTTGAGAAATTCATAAAATGATCGAATTTGAAATACGTGTTGCAGACGCAACCGTTTGGCGAACTGCATACATACGGTTGAGCATGCGGAGTGAGTGTAAGAGGCGGAGGATGTGTTATTTTGATTCGAATGAAAAGTTCTGTAAGTGTATAATTGACCGCTGGATGAATGCCTAAGGCCTCTACTGTGTGTGGCAAAAGTTGATATTTATTTTAGTTATCGTAATGAAAACGTTTTGCCATTTTGGAAACCCACAACATACCGTCGGTGAAGGGAATTGCATGCAGTGCTGCAAAATGTCACTGTCAATGTCATAAAAAAATCTGACTGAAACAAAATCCATGTCAACGTCAAATAGTCATTTGTGATAATCAGAGGTGGGTGTGACCGATTGGTGTTACCAATGAATGCTTTGTGATATTTTTGCGACCAACGCTTGCACAGTCACTAAGTCATGACTTTTTTTTTACTTTGATCAGTTCTGAAAAATGTTACTAACATAGTCTTCACATAGTCCGGCTGAAACAAAAATCTATATCAGCGTCACGAGCGCTACTGCGATGATCAGAGGTGATACTCAAAACGATTGATGTGACCAATGCATGCTTGGTGACATTGTGTGTGACCAACCCTTGGTCAGTCACTATATCATGACTTGTTTTACTGTGATCAGTTCTGCAAAATGTCACTAATATAGTCATGACAAATTCCAGCTGAAATAAAATATTGTCAGCGTCACGAGCTCTACTGTGATGATCAGAGGTGAGCCTCAACCAGTTGGTGCCACCATGACATGCTTGGTGACATTGTGTGCAACCAGCTCTTGTTCAATCACTTGGACGTGACATTTTCAGTCGATGATCATCGCGATAGTCATGGGATATATGCGATGCGTGCGAGAGGTTCCAAAAAACAAAATGAGCATGGTTTCTTGCTCTGGTTGACCCGACTAGTGTTGGCCGTTCCGGTCCGAACCTAGTAAAAAAGTTCTGTTCTTTATGTAGGCCGTTCCGTTCCGATCCTTTATACAAAATCGTTCCGTTCCGTTCATTCCGTTCTTTCCGTTCTTTCCGTTCATTCCGTTCCGTTTCGTTCATTCCGTTCTTTCCGTTCATTTCGTTCCGTTCCGTTCATTCCGTTCATTCCGTTCCGATCATTCCGTTCCGTTCCGTTCATTTCGTTCTTTCCGTTCATTCCGTTCTTTCCGTTCATTCCGTTCCGTTCAATTCGTTCTTTCCGTTCACTCCGTTCCGTTCCGGTCTTTGCCGCTTCAATATTGTTAGCAAGGTGCTATCGTTCGTGCGTTCCGTTCTTTGAAAAAACCGGCTTTGTCCGGCTGTTGCTTGCTGCATGCAAGATAACTGTTCACTCTTTCTCGCACACAGTATGTGTTGCCTGTGTACTCTCCCATGCTCACAGAAATATTCATCGCACTTCGTCGCGTATCGTTTATAAAAATCGTGATAAGCGAAACCAAAAATGGTGTTGCATTTGGTATTATGGTGCAATTTGTAACATCCATTATCCTTTTTGTTATAATTTAGTTTGTCTTAACTAGACAAATAACTATTATAAAATTTAAATCTGTACACATATGGCAGAACGGGTTGGAAAAGATGTATTATAATATGCGAGTATGAACAACGAAAAATAAAATGTATTAATTTTTAATGCCACGATGTCCACATGATCTTGGCTCTCGGCATGATTCCAATATTTGGCCATTCGATTTGAAGCATTCTGTTCCATTCGACAACCGTGTGAGTGCCGTGATCTTGTAAACTATTTGTTTTAAATAGTAAATGAAATTCAAATAATTAGTCAATCTCGTGATACAATCGTCAACTCGTAGCACTCAATAACATCGGCATGGGTAAAAGCCTCGAATGGATCGTGCCCCCATACGCTGGGATGATTATCCTGCTATGGGCATTTAATAAGATATTGATAGCCAAGCCTATTAGTGGTACAGGAACCGAAAATGGTCGTCGCATCTAAAAAGTTTAAAAAATGCTAGATAATAAATGCATGCTTTATATTAGCACAGCTGTTACAGCTTACTGGGCATAGGTTGTACCCATCTACATTTGGTGTCAGATACGAAACCCCCCCCCCCCCCCCCTCCCGGAAGATAGTTTGGCTTCTAAGCTCTGGGTCGGTTCTTTTGCACCCCAGGTTCAAGTTCCGTTCTTTTTGAAAAATGAACTAGTTCCGTTCCGTTCCTTTTTTTAACGAAATTCCCAACACACTCCCACACACAACCCGACACACCATCAAACCAGACAGAGCGAGAAAGATGCTTCATTTTGATGCTTGGGACCACCCACCAAGTATATTCCAAGAATGTCGTGATTATCATAGGGCGAAAATGTTGTGACCAAGTGAGTGATCAAGAGTTGGGTGCTACAAAAAATGTCACCAAGCATGTGATTGGATCACCAACTATTTGAGTCTCACCTCTGATCATCTCAGTTGTGTACTTGAGCTGATTTGAGTGTCATTTCAGTCATGAGTGTTGGTGACTGAAACAGTGGCATTTGGTAGCAATTTTCGTAGCCAGAAAAAATCATGATTATGCTCGTGACGGCATTAAGCTCAGCTTGTGAATCAGAGTATCGCGTTTGACAGATCAAGCACTCGCATGTCGTGTTCGACATGTCATGACGCACTTTCATTGAGTATCAGCAATGAGCATCAAGCTACCACGGATATGTTCATTGTTTTCGTTGGTGAATATCTCGTGATGCTCATGACATTTTGCAGCACTGATTGTATGTTGCTAGAAAAAAGGTAAGCTGCCAGCATTACGTTTGGTGGTTACACAAACATAGCATACTTTGATACATGATATTGCCAGCTATATCCAATGGTGTTAATGATATAATAACATTTCCGGTAATTATCGCATCTTCTTCGGTACTTGATTGTATGTAAAACGATGCTTTTTGTTTCAGCCAATCATCAACACTATAAAAATAACAAATGGGATAATTGCATGCTGCTGTCTCCTGCTACCATTAGCCTGCGTTATCTTCAGATTGTGGAGAGCTTAAAAGTATGCAAATTACTGTCGTATCAAAGGCGATGGTGTCCCTCGCCCGTTTCTCGATATCTGAATACCTTACTTATTGAAGAAACAAACATCATACACGTATTCATCAATTTATGCAAAACGTGTTGCGTGCCTTTATGCGCTCTGCTTCCTTCCCGAGCACCGCCAATGAGTAACACATGCCACACACAGTTCAGCCTTTCCAAGTGTTATCTTATTGCGCACACACATGCATAGCCACAAAACAAAACACACACACAGTCAAAATCATCTGCAGCCGGAACGTTCTGGTCGTGATTGCGGCTCGCTCGTCTTTATTAATCGCCACGGACTAATCTTCTCAGCCCATCTCGGGGGTTCTCGAGGGCCCCAGGTAGCTGCAGTGTGGCGCACGAATGGCGCCAGACGCGGTGCCTGGTACGGTAGTCTAACCTGACATCCGGTTTCGCCCAGGTCGCGAGAAGCTGCCAAGATGCGAACGGCCGTAAAATGTGTGCTGGTCTCCCGGTTTGTACAGGCAGTTGCATACACACACACACATTTTGGCACACACATATATATATATATATATATATATATATATATATATATATATATATATATATATATATATATATATATATAAATATACGAATAGCTTTGGAGCCAGCCAGCTTCTTGGCAGTGGTAGCCATAGCCACACGGAATGAAGAATGCAAGAAGAAAACGGTCAACAATGCTCTAAGAGAGAGAAAGAGAAAGAGAGAGAAAAAAGAGAGAAAGAAAAAGAAGAGAGAGAAAGAACGATGCGGGATTGTGATTTAGACTGTTTTGAGAGTATAAGGGCAGCGAAAAGGGAATGTCAAAAGAGTTTGTTGTGCCTCGCTTCCTGCTGCTCTGCGATTTTTTTTTCATTCTTATCTCGGCCCGAGACATCGACTTCACCCTACCCGTGTGCTTCCCATGTTGATTATCTACCCAGGTCAGCGGCAGGTGCCGGATTGCGGATCAATGATTGCCCCTGTACGGAACGAATTTCCGAGGCCACCGCGTTATCTCGCTTCCGAAGCGAACCAAATGGGAGCGAGCAGGACCCCATAAAGGGCTGGCGCTTTCCGGAAAACGCCCCCTTCTCCGGCCAATCTCCACACCGCCGCCAGTTCCGAAGGAAACGGCAGTAAAATAGTGCCCAAACCTTGACAGTTTGCCAAAAGAAGTGTAGAAAGCGGGTGGGAAAAGAAAAACCGAAATTGCCATGTGCATGGGGAAGAAGGGAGAGTGCTTTACACGGTCGTGTACATGTGGTGCGCACAAATCCTGCTGCGGTTAAATAATTTAAACGGACTGGTGAAGCCGTTCAACAACAACATCAACAACAACAACAGAATGAAGAGAAAAAAAACATACACACAACCCCAACCGAGGCATATTACTCGTTCGATCGTTATTTTACAAATCCCCATTTACTCCGGGATTGCACCCGGGGTCCCAGGGATCAATATTCAGGTCAAAGCGTTTACCACCACCACCCCCTCTGCCCGAGTGCACTTCACCATGGGAAAGCATAGGTTGGTGGTGGCCGGTTCGCATACGCTCCCAAACTACTAGCTACGGTGGGGATTTGTATACCCGTAGGTTTTAATAATGTAATAAGCGCTTTTATGCCGGGGTGCGAGGTTGCGAACTTCCTGCCTTTATTATTATTTTTTTTTTTGTTCGGCTTTCACTGTCCATTTTTTCACCTCATTTCAAAATCCCCACTCGACAGCACAACACCCATACACTGATTGCACGGATTCAAAAACCAATAACATTCCGATAAACCATCGACCCGCGGGATGGAGCGTCGGTGCTGGAACAGCCTCGGAAGTAACGGGGAATCATTTTGCGGGGGTGCGATCTTCCCTTCAGCATGTTTCGCGGAAATGGTACTCTGGTCCATTCCGGCTAGAATTTCGAGTGTCTTGACGTCGCCGCCACCGCACGCCTAATGGCACCCAAGGGGCAAATGTCAAATTTGTCGAATGGCACTGCTATTAACGCTAATTAGTCGTACAATTATTTACACACTCCGGGTACGGCTGTGGGCCGGGCTCGGCTGATGCTCCGGTATCGGTTTCAATCGACACGACTCGGCTCGACAATCGTCCTGGAAGGTGGGGTCCCAACCGTCCACAGCTCTTTTTAGGGTGCCGGCATGTGTCTCTGTCTGTGTGTAGCAACACACACGCTGATGGCAAAGGAAGTTCGGTGGATGGGTATGGTTAGGTTTGCCCGGGCAAGTGGATGGCTCCTGTTCTTACAAGCAGCAGGCAGGCCCGCCTAGCAGACAAGAGAATCGTCGATAATGTGATGTAATTTATGAAAATTCAATTGCATTTCATTTGCGAAGCGAATTATCTGCTCCGCCCGCTCTGTGCTAGCCGTCTGCCCTGTCGCCTCGCATCGATGCTGAGTGCGGAGTGAATTATAGCGATATCGGTGGGATGCCAATGGGTACAATTGCAAACAAGAAGGGATCAGTAGCGTGAGAATGTCGATAAGGCCTGCCAGCCTGGATGTCTTACACCGTTCTTTATCATCGGTTGTTGGATTATTCTTGTGTCGCAAAGGAGAAGAGCTCACAGTCTGATGTTTGGGTCTGTTCGTAATCAATTTATGAAGAAGAATTGAGTGATCCTGTCAAATGCTTCATCTTCTGGCATTTAAAAACTGTCACATTTTAGCAAAAGTTAAAGTAAATGTTAAAGTGCGCTAGATTTCTAACACAATCATTATTTGGTCCTTTGGACCTCGGTTCACTAAATATTCTATCAAGTTGGCAATTTGCAATAATTGAAAAATGCTACCCGAGCGAGCCGGAAAGGGAAAGGGAAACCGGAAATGCAGATAAAAACTGCTCCACAGCACGACCGCAGCAAACACTGTCACACGAAATGTCACGTTTCTACACCATTAACTGGAATGAATGGTTCGTAAGTAATAGGCGAGCCGACGGTCTATTGAACAGCTAACAAATATTCGGCCCTGTTTCGGGTAATCTGATTTGGATCGACCTCTGGAATCCAGAAATGGAGAATACCCGCTCCCTCGTTCTCGCCCACCACCTTTCGCTATCCTGCCTACCTCTCTCACACACACACTCTCTCTCTCTAAACCACTTAAAACCGGAAGAGATACCGGTTTTGCGGGCGAGCCAAGTGGTGCACGCGTTTATTATTCAAAGCGAAATTATGTCTCAGATGGTTAGCCGAATCGGTCGAAGGTGACAAAACCATTGGCCAAACCCTAGTGCTTTCGATGGGGGTGCTGGAATATTGGGACCGTTTCGCTTGTGTCAATTCAAAATTCATACCACCCCGGGGGTTTTGTGGTTGATTAATTTGCCAGCGCGAACAACGAACAAATGCTCAATACTTCAGAGTGGCAAATAAAGCGAGAAAATTGCGACGTGGCCAAGGGTAAGCTGAAAGGGTGGTCGTGGTAAAATAAGGAAACGCTTCTACGAAATGAAACCTTGACATAGCATCCCTAGGCTGCGCCACGTGGTCCCCGGAAATCTCCTCCCCCTTAAAGACCTGAATGCCTTTTGTGACATTTGTTCGGGCTCGCTAGAACAATTTGGCCCTTCGAACCGGATTAAATAATCATCCATTTTTAATCGACTCTTCTCGACCTTAAAAAAAAAAATGCTGAGCTTGGGAGTTTCAACTTTTGAAGCCAGACACGGCTAACACACACATATACATACACACACTCACGCACAAAAATATACATATATACACGCACACAGAGTTTTAATGCGGTTTGAAGGCAAAGAAACGCGACCCTGCTGGCCCCGGGCGAAGAATCTAATTTATCTCGACACCCTAATTATCAGCGCACTGCTGTGTGCGGACGAGCGAACGATGCTAATCGGATGTCACGTCGATTTCTCGAGTGCTTCACGATAACGCTGCGGGACACTTCTACTTGGGGGCGAAACAAAAAAAAAAAATAAAAATAAAAAATCGATGTCTGCTACGTCCGGCCGAAAATTCGCATGTCTCGGGCGAATCACATCGGCGAACTGTTAGTGCCACTAACGCGCTAAGCACGAATAGCACCATTCCATCTCCCGGTAACGAGCGTGCCGCCAAAATTCAAATAAACACGGAAACGGTCCTTTCCCTCCTCGTGGGGAGCACTACCTCGAGAAAGGTAGGTGGAAAAGGAGGGAGAGGGTTTGTTTCCTTTCGGGAGGGGAAATAAAATCCACAATATTCCACCAGGGCCAAAAATTAATCTCACTGTCGGGAAGGGCTCGCTGCGAAAGTCTGAAAAGTAGTGCAACCAAGAGACGAGAAAGGGAAGGAAAATAAAAAAAAGACAAGTGTATCCGTTGCTTTTAATTAGATTTCGTCCTTCTCGTCGTCATTTCCCATCACACACACACGTATAGATAGATACACACATACACTTACAACAGGGAGAGAAGGAGAGACAAAGCCAAACAGAACAGCACACTGAAGACGGCGTGGACGACAATCGCTGTCCTGTTGGCAAGCGAAGTTAAACATTATGGCCGAAGACTTGGCCAGGGATTTGGTATGTGTCTATGTGTGTGTGTTTGTGTGTATCTGAGTGTGTGTTTTCTAAAAGAATCAGCAATTTTTTTCGTTGCTTTCCTGCTTTGCCGCCTAAACGAGCCGGAAAAGCTTTCGAAATCCGGCTGCCAGGGACAGTGTCCGGAGAAACGTAATGAAGAACTCTCTCGCCTACACACACACACACACACACACACACACACACACACACACACAAACACTGTGATCGGCGTCGACCGATTTCTGTACCATTTAATGCCTTAACTTATTCTACCAAAAATGTATCATTCGTTTAAGGACATACTGTGGTTGTTGGAGACGCTTTTTTAACATGCCACCGAGCTTACGGAGAGAAAAAAGCGAGTTTACACTGCACGTTTGTTGGGAGGTTCGTGGTGTTGTTGAATTGTTTTCGTTAACAAAGTTCAAAATTATCCTTCACACCCAAACGATACAGTGTGGGGATGTCTCCGCGTGCTAGATGATCGCCTACATCATTATAAGAGCAAGAATTAAGGAAGAAAAAGAAAGAGAACGGGTAACAAGCATACCTTCCTGCCCTAAAAGCACAAACTGTACATTTTACAGGAAATTTAATTAAATATAGTTGCGCACGGTGTCGGGCGGCAGTGGCTGCCAGCAGCAACAAGACACAGCAAACCTGCTTACCGCAGCGCGCCAGAGCAGAGCTTCGAAGTGGAAAGCTCGCTTCGAGCGCTCTTCACAGGTTTTATGACATTTTGCTCGGTAGTTTCTTGCATATGTATCTGCGTGTATGTGTGTGCGTTAGCAAAATGTAATCCTACCAAACCGTCCTGTGCAAACGCAGCTTCTGGTCGCACACGCACACACGAAACAAAAAATCCCAACCTGCCTGCAGCTGACGGCTAGTTTATGTGTTGCATCTGTTTTTTTTTTTGTTCTCCCTTCCCTCTAGCAGACGACAACCATGATGCCAATTTCGAGCTGAAGTGGCCGAAAGGTATAAAGAAGCAATGATAATGAGAGAGAATACAATCACACACACATACACACACACAGTAAGAGGTAACGTAACTTCCCGCTTCAGGAGGTTTTTGATGGTTTTTGCCACCAAGAAAGCCCCACAGGCGATCAGCAACAATTAGTTACCAGCGGCACCGATAATGCTTCACGCCGGCTTGTTCAATCTTTGCACAATGCACGACTGCTGTCGGCAATGACCACACATCGGAGCGGTGGAATCTTCCCGCAAATCTTGAACAGCGCCACATCTTTCGGTGTGGTTCGCACTCATGCCAGAAGCCACTCATGCCGCTTCGCAAAAACGGACCCCGCCTGATGATGCAATCGGGGTGTGACACTGTCCAGCCGTGGGAAGCAGATGGGAGACACGCTCGCACCCACATACGCAAACCAACACACGTGGAACGATCGAAGCGAGCACGAAACACATTCATTTGCCTAAGCAGCGATGCGGTACGGGTACGCGGGAAGCTTGTCATCGTCAGATTATATCGTTTCTGCCTAAGCTACCCTGCAGCTGGGAGTCGCTTTTGGAGAGATTCTTCTAGCTTTGTTTCGGTTTTTTGTTTTGTTTTTTGTTTTTGGTTTTGTTCCCAGCATCTTTCGGAGACTATCGAAACCGCACACTCTCTGGTGTGACGTGAAAGATCATCCTTTGTGGGGAGCGCCCCTGCCGGAGCGTCCCAACAGCGAAAACCAAACAAAGCGAAACAAAATATGTATGTGCGGCCACAGCTCGAAACACGGGATGGCTGCGAGAGCACACTTTTGCTGCGTCCAAAAGCCACACACACACACACACACACACACACACACACACACCATCACCCCTCACCCACCCTTCCCTCACTCGCAGGCAAGTTGTGTTGCTGCGTAGGGGAAACATTCCACAGCAATATATAAGCCAAAAGTGACAGTGCATTTTGCGGCTGTCATGGCTGGGCTGCCCATCGGTATTTCGTTACAGGCTTCGCAGGGGGTGTGCAACTAACACAAAAATAAAGCACATCGCGCCCCCCCCCCCTCCCGAGCCGCCATTACGCTCGCTCTGTACATTGCGATAGATAGTCACAGGGACTAAAACACCACACTCGGTCGAGTGGCACAACGGTGAGCGTAGCAAGCGTACAAGCAACACACAAAAGAAAGCAGAAGCAACAGAGAAACGAAACGAGAGGAAAGGTATTCAGAGCGGCGGCGGCGGTTTTAAAAGCGTTTTAGCATCTTCAAGCTTCTTCAACAGAAAAGCCTCAACCCTCCTGTCTCTTGCTCGTTTGCGAGGTGAAAACACCATCTCACCGTTAACCGATATTATACCTATCTGGAGCACAAAAATCGCACAGTTCGTTACTTTGCAGAAACATCGTGTGCAAGCTCAGTTCGCACACAGTCTGCGCCACACTCCACCGGCACGTTTTAAGAATGTTTTCAGGTTTTTTTTCTTTCTCTTTTTTTCGTTTCGTTTGCTGCCTGTCGTCGGCAACGTCGGGCAGCGGCTGCTTTGAATGCAGAGCGGACCCGGTCGATATTTCTTTACCGTAAGTGCAACACACAAACACACACACGCACACCGACACATCGATTACTGTATGCACTGAATGCATCATGGCACAAGAGTTCATTCATCTTCAGCCCACTAACAGGGACAGGGCAGGGGAGAAGGAGACATTGTGTCGTTGAGACACACAGAGACCAGAGCTCGCACTGGGTTTGTGCACCCTCACCCCTGCCCATCTTCGACATGTACCCTTTCAAGCGGTGACCGATTAAAGTACTCGAGCAAGCTCCTCGCCCGCTCGGTGCTGGTGGGTCGTGTGTGCGCTGTTCATTTGGAACGGATTTTTCACCAAAAAAGGGTGCCGTGAAGAGTTGTGTCGCTAAGTGGACCAAGCGGCGCACCAGCGTGTCTGTGTGTGCAGTGTGCGCACAGAATTTATGGCATAATGGATACCGAAGCACGAACGGGAATAATCTGTTTCAGCAGGACTTCACGGGGCTCTCAACTCTTAGTCCTTGCTCGGTGTCTTGCCCGAATGTCTCGGCACAGCAAGTATGGAAGGGAGCAGCAGCAGCAGTAAAAAATATCGAAAATTGTGGCAACCCCTACCCCCTTCAGGGTTGGGACGCGGCCGGCTGTCACACAATCGTGTCCGTGCTGAATGAATTAAGCGAAGGTTGCGTTTCGAACGGTAGTATTATTTGCACTCTTTTCAAATTGTTGCAGCCTTTTTTGTTGGCTGTTGTTTCGTTTTATGTGGTTTGAAGTCGCACTACCAATTCAGAAATTAAACAAGCACAACGAACGCCAACCAGCACCGCATCTTCAGGGTTCGTTATTTGCTCTCTGGACATTTTTATTTAGACACTGGTGACGGTAGCGATAGCAGCGGGGGAAAAAGGCAAACAAAACTTTCATTGTGCACGTTGGCACGAAAGGACACTCCAGGGACGGCGGGAGAATGTTACAACACTGCCAGTTCCATTGTGCGGAGTTGCATAGTACACAGGCGCACATCCCAAAGGGAAGGGCGGGGGTGGGGGGAGGCAATGTCTTCGACACCGCGAGTTTGAGGCACACAAGTACATTGGGTTTGTGGGATATGTACACACACACACACACACACACACACACACACACACACACACACACAATGAGACGACACGAGAGTCCTTTATATTTTATGCATTATTTTCGCTCCGTTGTACATTGTGGTCCGCCGTGTGGCGCTGAATGCTGGCAACAGACACAAAAGGTCGCTGTTTGTTGTTGTTTTTGTTGTTGACCTCCCTTCCCGTCTCTCTCCATACTCCTCCCCCCCCCCACCCCTTGCCTCGTCAACAATTGTCCGGATGATGCGGCCTCCTTATAAACGCGCTTTCTTTTCCCGAAGGATACAAACACACACGTGTCATGTTTGCATTGGAGGTGGGATATTCCTATTACGTAGGATCTGCATTCTTTGTTCTTTTTGTGTGTGGCAATTTCGATGTACTCCGAACATTTTAAACTTCACTTATTCATGCTAGTACGTTGCGTTTCAGATGCTAGCCACTAACGGCATTATTGCAAAATCCCAAAGTCTTGGCAGTGTCTTGACTGCTGCCTGGATTAGGCGCTCTAATTCGACACCTTTTCAATCGAGCATGAATTTCTAGCCGAATCCCCCTCGTTAACATTCAGACTTTCTCCTTCGCCTTCGCTCCCTATTACGTGGTATATCGTGCACGAGAGCCGATTAATGTGTGTATGTGTGTCATTGACTTCTATTCGACCAACAGTGCTCCTGTTTGCCCAAGCCCAACGTAGTGTCTGACCTGTCTGGGGCGCTATACGACAGACGTATCTGACTACGGGTACCCGTGTAGTAGTGACGGTGGTCACTGTAATCAGCATACTCTCTTTCATCGCCGCCGATCGCACACACGACCTGTAAAAGCTTCGCAGTATTGGTGAGACACCTGGCAGTCGTCGTCAGTCTGCAAACGGTAGCTTCCGCCATTCCAGGTGCGGTGCCGCGCTTGTTTGGCAAACAACATTTCACATTTCTGGTTGTACCGAAGATAGATTAGCCAGGATGCCGGTGTGTGTGTGCTTCCCCCCAAGACAAACATAACCTGAAAAGCGTGTCTTTCAGGTGCCACATCGCGCTCCTGCCTCACATGCAAGAAGTGTGTGAAGAATGATCCAAAGCCAAGATGGCTTCCTCAGGGGGTGATGTACTAACAAGAGGAGGGCTGGGTGGGTGGCAGTGGGGGGTGGTTGCAGAAGGCAGAAAATTCGTCGTTGTATCTTCCGACGACATACAGCATACATACACATACACACACACACACACACACACACACACACACACACAAACACACACACACACACAAACACACACAAACACCTAGTTTGTAATCTCATCTTAACCATCCCTCGTACAGAAGCAACGGCAGATGTGCGCACATATCGCGATTGGGCAAAACCTAACGGGATGGTTTCCATTTTCTTTTCGGAAGCCGTTCTCAATTTCCTCGCATTCAATAGACGATGACAGGTTGTGCACACGTGCAGTGCCAGCTTAAAGATGGCTCACACGCCAATCTCTGGCCGGGAAAAGATCACCGAAGCCGAAGTGCCAGGACAACCACACTATTTCCCCGACATCTTGGATTAACGCTATAAAAGGCGCTCCCATCGGTAAAAAAACACACACACACACATAACACGGTCTAAATAGAGCGTTTTAGTTGTTAGCTTCCCCACTTCGTGTGTTCCATAACTTTCCCCCCAGCGGTAGCTTTTATATTGCTTTTAATGGCAGTTCAGTTTAATCGGGAACAAACGATTAGATTAAATCGAATCGCCGCATGTTTCGCCTTTTGCTGCTCTAGACGCTGGTCTAGATCAACTGAATGGAGCTGAACGCTTCTTGGGAGCTCTCTTCCGCTTCCCCAACGCGTTGCTTCTTTGATGTCTGTTGGTGGCAGGTTTGTGTTTTCGCTTCTCGGCTGCTACAATCTGTCGTCGATTCGGACGTAGAAAGTAAAGCCAAGATCTGCCCGCAACTAATAGGCAATTTTGGAGATTCCGAGCCTTTGCTCTAGAAGGCATATTGTCCGCTGAACAAATCAGGGATGTAACCAGATCCGGAAGGCACTCCACTGTCTGGTTTTTTTGTTGTATATTCTCCAAAAAATAATATCACACCAACATGGCAAGCAGCACGTGGCCATAGGGAGTCTCCCCAATTCTCAATTTGACAACAGTAGTAAAAACAAAGAAAAAATAACACACACAAATGAAAATTTAGCAGACAACGGCAACAACAAAAAAACTACCAAAGATTAGGCAAATTTGTGCCCAGATAGAACTCGTGACCGAGTTCCCCACTCGTGCCGAGTGTGAGTGGACAGGCGGAAGACGCTCCCTTGTGTGTTTGCTGATTATGGATTTGGCCGGGCGCTCAGTTGAAGCTAATCCAGCAAAAAGGGGTTTCCCAAGCGATGCTGAGGTGCGTCGAAGCGATAAAGCGAACAGACAACAAACACGCGCGCACACACACACACACACATGCTGAAGGAAGGAACTGTGGCAAACGCCTTCCTCCCTTGTCCGAAGGTCCCTGGTTTGTTGTAAAAGCATGCTGCCAAAACCGCCAAAAACCAACCCATGAGGGTAGGCAACAATGAGCCCCCTCCCCCCCCTCCACGCACCCCGCCTCCC
>NC_064600.1:18728865-18801365 GCF_943734735.2 Anopheles gambiae | reverse complement strand
ACGGAATGGAATTATATTTTGAAAAGGAACGGAACCAGTAGTGCATTGAGTTCACAACTTGTGATTACAAGCTAAATCATTCAATCAGCATCATTTCCTGCGATATAAGCACCATATCGAAAAGGGTACAGGCATATAAAAAGGGATTTCTGCACACCAAATCTAGTACTAAATGAAGTTGGGTTCAAGTTTTTCCTATAAGCTGTGTACCACATCACCAGCATTTGAGTTTTTGCGCAGGCATTCCTTTATGATAACTCGGGCTGTCTTCATTTTTCACCGAGCATATTTTTAAAAAAGGACCACACCGAGCTTGCCTTTACAACTCACTTCTCACTTATCTGGCACAACAACCGCTTTGCGGTTTTGGCCTGCTTCAGGAGTGTCCGAAACCGCTCATCGTTATCAACGCTCAACGTTATCCCGGCCTTAATGGCGGACGCCTCCACGCCATCTTGCCACCTCAATTTGGGCCTATCACGCCTCTTCTGTCATTGTGGACGCCCTAAAAAGACTTTACGGGCTGGATCGTATGTTTCCATGCGTACAACATGGCCGGCCCACCGGAGCCTGGCAAGCTTGATACGCTGCACGACAGTGAGGTCGCCGTACATCTCGTATAGCTCGTAGTTGCTGACCTTTAACCCAAGATAGGTGAATTGTGGGGCGACTTCAAAAGTGCGTTCACCTATCTGTACGTCATACCCACGTATATTCTGATTATTTATTGGTAGGGCCGCTGATGTCGCTCGATCCTTTGGTAGGCTTCTGATACATGATTTTGGTCATAGTTATTCTAACTAGCCTTATCAGTTTGGCTGGGATTCCAAAAGAGCTCATAGCGTCGTACAGTTTTACCTGGCTATGCTATCATATGCGGCTTGGAAGTCAATGAAGAGATGGTATGTGTCGTGTCTATTCGGCCATCTTTTCCAAGATCGGGTTCGCATGGCGAAGACCTGATCAGTGGTTAATTTTCATCTTTTATTTCCGACAATATCTCTTGGACGTGTGGGACAAAACGATCCTGAAGGATAAGGGAGAATATTTTATAGGCGGTATTCAACACCGTGATACTGCTGTAGTGGTTGCAGTCCAACCTATCTCCCTTCTTGTATATCAGGTCGCCACCCGAATTCCAAACCATTACAAGATGATGCCTTTATAACACAGTACTATTTTAAAAACAATATTATTTAAACACACATAGTTCGTTAGTACATTCCAGCACAAAAATTACATTCATTTATATTATAGTAACAGTTAATATCATTAAACCTAGCCAAATGAATCATACAAACTATGAAATATATGAAAAAGATTTTTTATTTAAATTTCCTTTAATTAATCCAAAGGAAGGGAACCTATTGAACAGGTGAAAATTGTTTGACCTATGGTTGAAAACCCCAATTTGTTGGCAATTTGTTTTATTGTACATACATCCCTTCCAGATCAATACACCATGTATAACAATCTTCCAACTTTTCGATACCCTTTTTCCGTAGTACGATTTATTCTTTGTCTCAAAAAGGTCTCAGTTTCTTCATTTGACGAAAATTTCTACACAGCGAGTAGCCTCTTGAGATCCAAGAACAGGGAATAGTCGGTGGGAGCCCGCTCTGGGACATACGGTGAGTGGCGAAGCAAATCGTAGCCCAATTCATATTTTGCCCATTCAGTTCTGTGAATTGTTACTTATCATCTCGATGTCAAATGTGAGCTCGCACGGCAGCCTTTCTGCACAGCTCATATCCAAATATTCGAGAAATATTTGTGTAAAATGTACTTCTAATATCTTTAGGGTGTCAGCTTTTTCGATCCAAATCGCCTTAAGGGTTCTTATAATTCTTTTAATTATTTTGTGGATATTATTTTATGTTTTCGTCAGTAACCACCTCTTTTGGGTTTCCACTATGTGCATCGTCCTCAGTGCTCATTGCACCACGTTTAAACTAAGCATAGTAATACTTTAAGGTTGGTTTTGATGAGCCAGTGTCCGAAAACTCTGCATCAAGACAATTGTTACTCCGGCTGTATTTTTTGCCTCCAGCAAGCAGTATATTATATACAAGCAAAATTTGTTTTGTCCATTATTTTTCAAAACTCGAAGGTTGCTTCACAAAAAATGCTATAACTCATGAAGCAGCTGTCCGATTGCCGTTTTAATACAATTTTAATACAATTCGTTTCAAGGTTGGTACAAAATAAGAAACATATGGATTTAGAATCTCATAGTAGTATGTATGTGTTAGGCCTAAACAAATTTCAACCGACCTGTTAATAAATGCAAATACCATTTATTTGACGCTTACTGCAACTTGTATCGACAATCAAGACAGCACAGTAATCAAGAGCCAGTTCAACCCGGTTTTTTTAAAAGAACGAAACGGAACGAGTTTGTAAAAAGTATCGGAACGGAACGGGCATCAAAATGAACTGAACTTTCTCACTGGATTCAAACCAGAACGACCAACACTAGTCAGCAACAAGCCAGCAGCATGATTGACGATAAAGGCACGCTTTGCACTTTGTACGTTGTACCGCTGAGAACCAATTACATAATGCTTCGCCTTTAGATTATTCGAGGAGGTAAGAAAGCAGCAATGGCCAAAACAAAACAAAAAAAGGAAACCCTGCAATAGGTGGCCTCCGGGCAGCACTGTTCGGGTGGCGAAGCGGGCAGCTTTCTGCAGAGCTTGTAGTGGAAAAAGTGCCCCACCTCTTCAACTATGACGTAGATGGGAAAGGGTACACACACATTCCAGAAGCTCCTCTTCGAACCGGCCTATAGATTAGGCGGCAGGGCTTTGCTTTAGATCTGCTGCCGGTACTCGGGTAAAAGCGGCCAGCGGTGCTGCATCTAGCCCAAAATTAGAAAGGAAAAGCATCAATCCCGAAAGCATCCTTCCCGCTACTGGAGGAGTGTACGGTACAAAAACAGGCAGGGAGCAGGGTTGTTGTGAAAATATGAAACCTTCTCCCTCTGTCTCTCTCTCTCTCTATAGCTTATCCGCCCTCTTTCAAACCATCGATCAGAATAGGAAAATTGGGGGGAGGGGGAGTGAGAATCTGTTTCGGAAAACGCTGGGCGCAAAGGGCTGTTGTGTGCAACAGCAGCAGCAATAATCCCG
Organism: Anopheles gambiae; assembly: GCF_943734735.2. Taxonomy (NCBI): domain Eukaryota; kingdom Metazoa; phylum Arthropoda; class Insecta; order Diptera; family Culicidae; genus Anopheles; species Anopheles gambiae. The sequence goes on along the minus strand of NC_064600.1, from coordinate 18,798,234 downwards.
CTCGTTTGTGCATTTGGTTGAGCCAGCAAGGCGCTGGGCGCGAGGGGTTAAACTCGTAACAAGCTCAAGCGAGGAGCCGCGTTTGCTACACAACCTGGCCGTCTCAAATTTCATTTCAAATTTGCCTTCAAACCGGCCCCAAACTATTTAGCCAGCGCACGTGGAATGAGGTTAAACAGATGTTGCACCGTAACCGTTTCCTGTCGTCCAGGGCGGGGAATGTTTTGCTGGGGGAGAGTGGCATGGGATTGAGCGTTGGTAAATCGGAAAACCCTCCACCCCTCGCCCCATTGCGAGAGCCCGTTTCGGAGCATGGCGGATGTAGCCTGTTTCATAATTTGCTGCTTCCCGACGTGCGCAGCAGCATGGAGTTTCTTCGACCGGCCGATTTCCCTTCGGCATGAATCGACAACCTCTGGGGCGTGGAGCCGCCGGGACGGACGACCAGGGCAAATTGAAAACACGCATCCACGTGTGTTCCGGTGTGTTTTCCGTCGTGGTGTGTATTTCGCCGGCGCCACATACGTCGATTCCGAGCGCTGGGAAAGCGGCAACACGCTTAAAGTGCACATAGAATATTTTACATTCTTCTTTCGGTTTTGTTTGTTGTTTTTTTTTCTTTTCATATTGTGGTCAGGTTAGTTAGGGAGGGACATTTTTTTTGTGTTGTTGAACCATTTATGATATTTTTTACCGAAATCATAAACGTCTTGTACACACAGGCATACGCGCCATTGCCACTGACTGAACTGGCGCGAAATGGCAGTTTTTCGTTTCGGCTAGTTTGAGGAGTCACCATACTGTTAGGATGTCAGCCATTTTTTATTTTTTTCATCCATACTAAGCTACGCGCCCGAGTGATCGCGGGTGGCATTCTTTCTGGCACACTTGACGCTTAACTCAAGCCTAATTGATTTTACGACCTCTCGCGTGCAGCTATTGTCGAGAGCCTTGTGCCCAGAAGGAAAAAAAAAATCCTACCCACCTTCCTGCACACACACACACACACACACACACACACACACACACACACACACACACACACACACAATCGCACACTATGGCTCTTGGCAATATTCTCTGGTTAAACTCCGGTTTTAGCCCCATCCGTACCACCCAAACAAGGTGGAAAGGTGGAGCAATAAATAAAATTAACGACGTCTACAGAAAATTGATGGGATGAGTATTAGGAAAGGGGTGAGGGGTGGTAAACGTACCGAATGGGGGACGGAGTTAAGGCGGGATTGAACATTTATTAATTTTTGTATCCCTATTGCCACGGAGGAAGTTTTTTTTGTGCGTTTCGTGCTTTACTATCCTAGCCTAAAATGCTGAAAACCCTGGCCCTTCTCTATACTACAATAAATCATTTTCCAACGACGAACAACCGATCCTTCCTTTTCATCTGGCTCTCCTGGTGTGAGAGGAGAGGCGGAAGGACTTGCCCGTTTTTCTACCATACATTCGCTAAATTAAACGTTGACAGATTTAAGCCATGAAGAGCAAACGTGGCCGGAACGCATAAAACGTGCCACGACACTGCGAGGAGAATGTGCGATTTCTTGGTACGATTCATCCTGCTCAATATTGCGATATACGGAGCCGGAGTGTGTATGTGTGTTACTCTGCCAGATTTCCACTGGAAATCATACTTTTATGGGTGTCTTTATTTCGCAACCAAGCTGCGATCGCAATGTTTGGTTTGAGCAATGGTTCCAGGTATTTATAGCACGTCGTCTCGTCGTCTTGGGGTGTTCTTAACACTTTAAGCGCCGTGTCATATAAATTCGCATGACGGTTTTGCTCACCGTTCAGCTTTGCATCTGACGCTCAGTGATTCTCTTGAGAACGAATGAGGTAGGAAAGAGAGAACGAGAACGACATGTGCTACGCCGCTTATCGCAATGAAACAAAAGAGTGATAACAATCGCACGAGAAACTGTCGCTCTCATCGCTCTCTTGTCATGCGCTACGTGCTCACTCAAAAACTGTGTCGTCAGGCTGGCGGTCAAAGCGTTAACGCCGACTTAAGCTCGTTTCGGATGTGAATCTTTGCCTTGAAAGCTCCCGGAGCCTGGACACAAGCGACGATGAGGTACCGAGCTCTGCACTGTTGCATTCCCCAGTAAAGCTAGCTCTTCTGCGTCCCATAAATAACATCGCGAGCTGTTGCGGAGTGTGCGTGTCTAATGGTGATAATAATGATAAGGCTCTTGTAGAATTTGCAACTGGAAGGTGATGTTATGGATCATTCAAGCCACTTACAGATGCGAAAATTTGCTTCGAGGCGTATGGAATAATAGCCAACGGGATTATTGACGGGATTTACTTGAGATGGGAGTTCTGGAGAATGGATCGCAAAGAAAATGGTCTGCATGCTCCATAAATAGTATTTCCAGTACCTGAGATTGCCTCGGTATTTTATATTTCTCCGTTTTCATGGAAAAGTTTTTGAAACGCCACTCGCGGGAACAATATAATCTATCTCACATGTACAGGATTCTTAAAATTGATATCCTTATAGTGGAACTTGGAAAGCTTACCGGAGTGCTCAGTGCGGCAGAATGACCTTTCTCATAGTCCAAGCGGTCAGTGTGGAATTTAATCGTTCGCAGTTCCCACAAGCAAACAAGGTGCCAGAGTTCCAATAGAAACCCCGGTCCGCTTAAGGCTATCAAACGTATCAATCGCAATATAAAGCATGATAGGTGTGCCGAACATCTTCTCAGTAATGCGTGCTAAACCGTGAAAGGGATTCATTCCATTAGAAACCGATTGAGAAAAAAAATCAATAGATCGGCAGGATGAGTTTTTTTGCTCCCCTGCTTTTGCTTTTTGCTTTTTCTTTCGGATGACGGATCTTTTCCAATCCAATCTGTGCACAAATGGGCAGAGAACTCTCCACAGCTGATTGTATGTGTATCAAACCTGGCAGTGTGTATGCAAACGGCACCATCTTCCGTATCACAGAGCTGCCGCGGGCATGAAAAAGGAAACATTCCTCCCACCCCAACCATACCACCAAGGATGGTAAACTTGGACGGATTTTTGATCTGGATTGATGACCTACTAATGGATTCCGGATTTTAGCCGACTTTCTCTACACACACTCTCCCTCGTTCTCGTTCGCTCTCTCTCTCTCTCTCTCTCTCTCTCTCTCTCTCTCACACACACACACACACACTCTATCTCTCTCTCTTTCTTTCACTCTTAATACTTCCTGTTCGTTTTCAGCAAATTGTAAGCTATTTTTATGTTAATTTCCTAGACAGCCCAGACCAGATACGGGCAGTACATTGGCCGTGGCGGGACATCCCCTTCCTCTTCTCTCTTTTCCTCTTTGGCTATTACGCAAACAAACTCTCCTCGCAAGCATGGAGAAGGGGAAGCGGATCCATTGTAACGCTTTCCTTCCACCTAGCGACAATTCTGTTTGACTTTCTAATCCACTCCGCCCACGAGTGTCTCCCACACACTTCCTTTTTTTGCAGAGGAAATCAAGACGACAAAAAATCTTCCCTTCAGCAGCAGCGGAATGAAACCTCACCCATCTTCTCACTGACTGGCTGGCCCACGCTGATCAAATATTTGCATTCTCTCATGCAGCTATCAATGGCACTCCGGTTCGCTTCGGGATGGGAGTGCGAATGGAGGGGTTTTTCGGTCGTTCGAAATTGAATTTCAAATCAAACACTGCTTTGTCATTATTTCACAATCTGCATGCATGCAGTGGCACGAGGCCCGGCATCGATACGACACAGCGGTGACGACATGTCGGCATATCCCAAACATGTGCGCACTTCCGGTTCCAATTTTAATTGGGTGGACGTTTTTGTTTTGTGTTTTGGACACGACGTCGGTTTGGCTTATTTGAAGAAGACCCAATTCTAAAGCTCGTAAGCATCCCTTCGAGAATCGCAAGTATTGCCACTGAAAAGATGTGTTCGAATCGAAATTTACCCTGCGTTCAGTTGAAATAGAAAGGAAACTTACTTTCCATCTACAAAATCACATCCATCCGGTTACGAATGCTTGGCACACAAATTCGGCTCATCCGTATTTGAACAAACAAAAAAAAACACAAATTCCAGTAACCCAAGCCGACGACTCGGTTGAAGTGCACTCGAACTCGAGCTGACGGCGAAAACAATAACAAAAAATGGAAATCGGGAGACAAAAGCGCCATCGCAAACCAAACGAAGGAAATGAAATCCGGAAACCGGGAACAAGGCACACACTCACCCACCCAGCCCAAAATACCAGCAAAGCGTTGCTGCTGCCGGAGTGGGACGTCACTGGCAGATGTTATTATCATAAAACATACCCCATCCGCCCCCGCCCCGGCCACCTTGCGTAGAGCTAGATTATGTCGCAGCAGCTGGGGTCGGTGCGCTAGGAAAGACACTCGTCCGTTGCCACAGTGTGTGTGTATCCATGCGCGTGCAGCAGAAATGTATGTTCTAGTCATTCAACCATGCACCCTCCATCCTTCACCCTTACCCTTACCCTTTCGCCGTGTAATGCTGCAAATATTTTTCGATCATTTCTCCTCCGCTTGTATGTGTGTCTATGTGTGTGTTCATTTCCGTTGCATAATTCTTCTTCCTCGCCACGACCTTTGCTGCCAGTCTACACCGGATATTGGTTCATCCTTAGCAACACTTCCTCGTCAACCGTTTGCTTTCCCTCTCCCCTCCCCGCGTTCGTTGGATAAAAACACGTTTTTCCAATCAAATCCATTTTGCGTGAATTTTGCATCCAGAGTGTGACAAAACAGCAACTCGCGGCGCGGCATCTCACAGAGGGTTACAAATTAATTGGCAAACGTAGCGGCCAATCGTGTGCCACCCATAGCTACCCCTTTCATCATTCGCTCTTTCCTTCCTTCCTGCTGTTCGGCAATCGTCGAAAGAAAAACATTAAATGTGGAATTTTACGATCGACATGATTGCATCGGAAAATTCGAAATCGTTCACACCAGAGCGGGCGTGAAAGAGATAGCGAGACTGAATGAGCCAGAATTAGAGAAAGAACACACACACACTCAAAAATCGATGTCAAAAACGAAACGATCAAACGTCCTTTCGGCGTTAGCATTTGATTTTCCTTGGTCGTCGACACACACACACACACAATATTAATAATAATAAAAAAAACACACACACACACAATCCTCGAACCGATTGCTTCGAGTCAATCCAGCGTATCCGTCTCGATTTGAAATCGCTTAAAAACTTCCTTCCTTCCATTCGGGTCGGGTGGGTTGAAGTGTCGAAAAGTTCACTCGATTTACCAGTTTTTTAGGTTTATTTTTCGAGAGTGTATTTGAATCCGTTTTCTTTTCTTGCCCCGCTTAACCACTGCTCGCAACCCGCGCGCTTCGCCTGACTCGGTTCGGGAGTTGGGGAGCGACCACCACGGCCACCACGTGTGCCAGTCAGTCAAAAGTTTCGCTTCTAATGTTTCCTTCCTCCCGTACGCTGGGAATCGATTCCCATAAATTCACAGCTGGCAGCAGCCGTCCGCCTGAACGAGCTCGAATTGCTTCTTGAAGGTTTTACGGAAGGGTGAGGGTATATTTTTGTGTTTGTGTTGAACGAATTCGTGAACGAAATGCAATCCCGCGTAGGAACACCGAATGCAGAAATGCCATATTTTATTAAAACAAAAAGCCCTTTCACTTCACTTGCTCACTCACGTACCCCGTACGTCTCAGCTTTTATTGTGCTCGGTTGTTTCAGTTTCGCCATTGGCTCGGATCCAACGCGTTACGACATTTATGGCAATGATTCATAGACCTAGTTCTTCTAGGCAAATGTCGACACGCTTGAGAGAGAGAGAGAGAGAGAGAGAGAGAGAGAGAAATGGATAGCGAGAGCGAGGGAGAAAGGACCGACATGGATGGCAGGTCGAAATCGAACAGATCAAAAAGCGAGCGAAGGAAGTATTTCGACTCCCACAGATGGACCCTTCTCGCCCCCAGCACCTAAATTATCAAACGGGAATAGATTACCATGTGTTTTAAAGTTTCGTCCGCATTTGTTTCCCTCCAGACCGTTTCCTGCCATCATTACGGTGGTTACGAGTGTGGTTTTTTGGCAACCGACGCCACGGGCTACGATCATACTAATTTGAAGCTATAAGCGATATTGCGCAAGGACCTGTGTCCATTTTTGTTCCGCCCGGCCTATCCAGCGCCAGCAGTGTGGGCAAAGAGAACGGGGGGGGGGGGGGAGGAACGATCCAGGGCGATACGAAACGATGCCATTTCCATCATCATTGCCAGCTTCCCGAAGCGTTTTCTTCTGTCGCCGGTTACACGTTCCGCTTAAGTGTATGACAATTTTATTGGGGTTTTGACCCGCGCGCGCCCGCCGGGTCAATGTCCATACAGCGCTGTTTATCCACACACCCAACGAAGTGTTGCTATTTGGCTTGACCGCTGTTAATATACTATTATTTGCACTCTTCAGCTTGGAAGGCTAAGTTAGCAGTGTTCGTAACAGGAGCGTGCTCGAACCCCAAGCCCAATACGCGCACGGGCACAATTCCGTATTCAGTTGTTTCGTCGCATTTTGCCCCCGTTTTTTGAATACGTTTGATATGTATTATAATTACTATATCATAATGGTGCACTAGACGGTCTCGTAGTTCAGTCGTCAACTCGTACGACTTAACAACATGCCCGTCATGGGTTCAATCCCCAAATAGACCGTGCCGCCATACGTAGGATTGACTATCCTGCTATGGGGGGGAATCAATTAGTCACTGAAAGCCAAGCCCGCAAGTGGGTACAGGCAGGCCTTGACCGACAACGGTTGTTAAGCCAAAGAAGAAGAAGAAGAATGGTGCACTAATTAATTGAATAGGAGTAAACAGAATCACAATTTCTTCTCCCTTTATCCCAGTGGAAAAATTCAAATCAAATGTTATCCAAAATTATATCGTGCAAGAAATAAATTTTGAGATTGATTTTTGTTCCTCGAGCAGCCTATCGTAGGAAAAGTTAAGCTTTCACATTAAAGATCCACGTGTTTCGTCTTGCGTGTCTATCACCTACTTTACATAATCGTTCCTAATGCACTTCAAACACATACACCGTTGCCGTTGCCAACAGCTCTGGCTCTTGTCATCGCCCTGAACCGGTACTTGTTGTGTTACAGCCATCAAGCGAGTCGTTTAGATCCAATGCAGGGCTTCGGTGTACAGCTCGCGTTTTTGTTGAGCTTATCCCCGTGGTGCTTAAATTAGCCCTCCGCAAGCCCACCTTACAACTCCTCTAGTCGTGAGAATCTCCTCTTCCCACCCACGACGCACAACAAAGCAATTGTTTCTGGGAGATTAATTCAAGACACGCGACACATTCGCGCGGGCATGGTGTTACGATAGTGAAAATTTTCCCAAGGCACATTTATACATATCCACACACATAAATGAGGCAAGACCGGTGTATTTTCTTTAACCCACGGTATCCGTTGGTGCTTTTTAGGGGAATAAAAAAGGAACAACACACAGGACAGGTGGGCGTAGTAAACGGCTGTTTGATGCATTATGGGACGCATTCGGTGCGCAAACCGCGTGCAACCTTCGATCTAACCGCGTACTATACCCTCTGATTTTTTTTTCTTTGCACTTTAGCTTCGTTCTTTGCCTACCTCATTCATTCCAGACTAGAGATGGGAAAGATGAAGTTTTGGGTCGGAATCGATTCCAGCTAGCTCCGAATTTGTGCGGAATTGAATGCAGATAGTAGGTTCGGAATCAGCTTCCAGAATCGGAATCAATGCCGGAATCGGAATCGACGTCGGAATCGTAATTGGCTTCAGAATTGAAATTGGCTCTTGTATCGGCTCCGGTATCCACTCTGGAATCAGAATAGGCTTCCAAATAAAAATTCGTTTAGGCCTCTCTTTGAAACAGGCGTTTGGATCCAATGTAGCTACGATTGTATCAATAGTCGTAAAAAATCCAAATTTGGGGCCCTTTTCGTTTTAAGTTCGTAGGCTGAATTTCAGCCTGTCAGCTGTTTGCATTGTATAGCTATCAAAGTGGGTGTAGTATACAGGTGGGCCTATCCTAAGGTGTATGTATTTAAAAGGCTGATTTTTACCGCTTCTGATTCTGAATGAAGATTAAAGAATGTTTTGGATATTCGTCAAACTACCAGAAAGCTTGTTTGGGCAAAAGTTTTCAGCTGTCCTGTCAAAAAGTGACGTTTAAATTTGGTTATAAACAATATGCTATGAGACCACCTGGTCTACACATACTTTGATTCTAGATTCCACCACGTGATCTCTTTAATGCACCTTGGGATAAATGAAAACACCACCTTGTTTTGCCATTTTTTCGAGCAGGTACTTGTATCTAATTCTAGCTTTGAGGCTAGAATAATCTCGACTGAAAATTACAAGGTAGTTTTATGTGTGGTTTGAAGTGTATGAAGTGTTTACATAATTTCAGCCTCCAACTGTCAAACTCCTGTAAGTGTCTACAATTATATTCACTTTATTATGTTAATCGTGCGCAGGAGAACAGTATTGTCAGGAGATCAGTATTAAGAAAGAGAGCTTATCCGATCGGATGCTCCTTTTTATACCTTCTCTCTCTCGCCTTACGCTCGCGCGCCTATTCCTTCTCTCGCACCTGTCCTTTCTCACGCACCTACGCACTTTCGCGAGGCTACGCATTTCTCGCGCTCATTATGCGTGTCCTGCCCGACTCTCCCGTTATCTCCTAAGCTCTCTAACTATCTATTTGAGACCCTAATTAACCCTTAATATCGCAGACCTCAAGTGATGAGAAAAAGCTGTCCTTCCCAATTCACTTAATTTGGGAACAGGAACACCACAGAACCCCCCACCAGTGACGGAGTCGCGATAGAAAAAGAATTGTGAGAGTGTTTGTCTCTTAACTTGAGATTTCATTTAGTTTTTCGCAAAGCGAACATTCTTTTGGCTATTTGTGGTTTTGCCTGTTTTGGAGACACCCTCCATTTCGAAAGCAGGTTTGAGGCGGTCAATCGAAATAGATTCATTTTTTTCTTTGATTTTAACCGTGAAAAATTTTCTGCACCGTCGAACTACCTCAAAAGGTCCTTCATACGGTGCTTGTAAACCCGTTCTCACTTTATCTACCCGTACGAAAACATGTTTACAGGTTTGAAGGTGTTTTGGTAAGTAAACCGGTGTTGTATCATTTAGTTTTGGTGGGCATGGGTCAATGTGCCTTAGCGCTTTTTTAAAATCCTGAACAAATTCGGGTACGTCCTCGACGGATTTTGCAGCAGAGGGTAAAAATACTTCGGAAGGAAGTCGCAAACTTTCTCCATATACCATTTCTGCTGGAGCGCCTTTTAATGCGTCTCTGTATGCTACTCGAATGCCCAGCAGAATCAGTGGCAATCGAGAAATCCAATGCGTATTGTCTTCGCAGGCTTTTAACGCTCCTTTTAAGTGTCGATGGAATCTTTCAACCATTCCATTGGATTGAGGGTGATACGCAGTCGTTTTAATGTGATGTGTTCCTAACAACTTTGTTAGTTCTTCAAACAGTATTGACTGGAACTGTCTGCCTCTATCGGTTGTGATTGTAGATGGACAACCAAACCTTGGAATGTAATTCCTTACAAATGTTTCAGCTAGCGTTTTAGCCGACATATCAGGCATCGGATAGCATTCCGGCCAACGTGTAAAACGGTCAACAATGGTCAGTAAGTAGCTCATTCCTTCGGATGGTGGCAATGGACCAACGATGTCCATGTGCACATGTTCAAATCTCCCTTTTGGAACGGATAATGCTTCCAAAGGCGAGCGAGTGTGACGACCAATTTTAGCTTTTTGGCATCCAACACACGAACGAGTCCAGTTTCCCACGTCCTTGTTCATTGACGGCCAGAAAAATCTTTCGGATAACAGCTTGCGTGATGCGCGAATACCCGGATGGGATAGGTTGTGTAGGTTGGCGAAAGTTTTTTTTCTTAGAGATTGAGGAACATACAACCTATTCTGTCCAGTCGACGACTCGAATACTAGTTTGTTTTTATCCAATATTAATTGATTTAATTTGAATTTGGAGTTTGCCTGACTATTTGAGTCTTCAAATAGTTGTTTTAGCTGTTCGTCTTTTTGTTGTTCCTTTGCAATTGCTTCATATGTGAAGTTTGTGATTTCGTTGGTTTCTCCTATTCGAGATAACGCATCTGCCACAACGTTGCTCTCGCCAGTAATGTACTTTATATCCGTTGTGAATTGTGAAATAAAGTCTAGTTGTCGGCATTGTCTTGGGGATTTTTCTGTTTTTGAATTTAGGGCATGGATCAATGGTTTATGATCTGTATAAACCGTGAACGATCTACCTTCTAGAAAATGTCGGAAATGTTTTATCCCAAGAGTAATAGCGAGCAATTCTCTATCGAATGTGGAATACCTCTGTTCCGTGGGCGTCATCGTTTTAGAAAAAAACGCAAGAGGTTCCAAAATGCCTTCGCTAGTTTGTTGTAATACTGCCCCTACAGCAACACTAGAAGCATCTGTTGTTAGTGTATAAGTAGCATTGCTTTTCGGATGCACGAGCATGGTAGCGTTTGAAAGTTCATCCTTTATTTGATTTAGTGCTTGTTCACAAGCGTCAGACCATTCGAATTTGATTTTCCTATTTTTGTTGTGCTCTTTTACTAACTGGTGAAGCACTCTTAGCTTATCTGAAACGTTAGGAATGAAGCGGTGATAATAATTCACCATTCCCAAAACTCTTTGAAGCTGTTTCACCGAACATGGTGAAGGAAAATCTCGAATGGCCATTATTTTTTCTGGCGATGGTGTTATCCCTTTCGCCGAAATGGTGTGGCTGAGGAATTCTATTTGATTCACACCAAGAATGCATTTTGATGGCTTAAGTTTTATATCGTGATCCGTTAAACGTTTTAGAACAATGTGCAAGTGTTCTAAATGGGATTCACGCGTCGAACTAGCTATCAGAATGTCATCTATGTATACAAACACAAAATCTAAATCATGAAAAATATTATTCATGAGTCGTTGAAAACACTGGCTTGCATTTCTGAGGCCAAACGGCATCCTTAGAAATTCAAATAACCCGAACGGCGTGGTTATCGCCGTTTTGTGGATGTCTTCCTCGGCAACAGGTATGATGTGGTACGCTCGAATGATATCCAACTTAGAAAAAAATTTGCAACCATCCAAGTTCATCGTAAAATCCTGCACATGCGGGATCGGATAACGATCAGGTATTGTGATGGCATTTAAACGCCTATAATCGCCGCAAGGTCTCCAATCTGAATCAGGTTTGGGTACCATGTGTAGCGGTGACGAAGCTGACGACGAGGACACTCTGCAGATTCCCAGATCCAACATGTGTTGAAATTCTGCTTGAGCAATCTTGTGCTTTTTCGGATCCAGACGTCGTGGTTTAGAAAATGGTAAGCTTCCTTTGGTTTCGATGTTATGTACTATCGAATGCCTAACTGGCTTTTTATAATCTGGTGGATCCACTAAAGTTGGATATTTTTTAAAAATTTCACCAAATATGCTCGATTCAATCATCCAGTTTTTGGGGGTAGGTGTATCCACTAAAGCGATGGTTGCGATCGTTTCTTGTCCTGTAAGATGATCGATCAACCTCTTTCTTTTTAAGTCGACCCACAAATCGTGCTTCGCTAAAAAATCAGCCCCAATGATTGGTCGATTCACTTCAGCAAGTGTGAAACAGTGCGAAAACACTCTCCTAAGTCCAAGACTTAACTGTAGCAACTTTGTTCCGTAAGTAGCAATAGGGCTACCATTAGCTGCTACTAGTTGGTGTTCAGCTTGTTTGATGACTTTTCCAAAAAGATTGTACGGTATGACGGACACGTCGGCTCCTGTATCTACAAGGAAGGTAAATGTTGTTTTTTCATCGTCAATGAAAAGACGAGAGGAGCCCAATATTGCTCTCGGGTTGCCCGCCGCTGCCGTTGAGCAAATTAGTTTTTTTGCTGCGAAAAATTGCAGGGTTTTTGGCACCGTCGTGCTTGTTCGCCAAACCGAAAATGAAAATAACACATGGGGTGCTTCCGAACCTGTGATGGTGTTCTTGCACGTTTTTGGCTCTGAGATCTTTCTCGCTGTCTTCCTCTATTATTTCCTGTTTGGAAGGAAATTCTCCTTAGCATACTACGCAGTTCAGAAATTTCCTGTCGCAATATTGCAGTTTCATTCGAGGGATTTCTTCCCGAGCTTTCACTAGAAGAAACGCCTGCGATTGATGATACCGCTCCGGCTTGGGTTGCTTCCCACACCCTGTCTGCGATTTTAATTAGCTCATTGATTTCTCGGTTTCCTATGGCAATGAGCGCTACTTCAATTGTTTTTGGCAATCTTGATAACCAAAGCTTACGAATAAGCTCGGAAGTGAGGTTTGCAGAATCACCTGCCAGCTGAACCATGTGTCTGTAAAAATCAGACGGACTACGATCACCCATTTGTACGTGATACAACAACTGAGTGATTCGTTGTTCTTCACTCGCGTTAAGCCTTTCTAGAAGTTGACTTTTTAAATGTGAGTACGGGTTGTTTGGTAATGGCATAGTTATTATGTCCATTATTTTCGGCAAGACGTTTTTCGGGAGCACGCTTAGAACGTGAGAATATTTCGAGCGTTCCCTTGTAACGTTTGAAATATCGAACTCAGCTTCTGCTGCCACAAACCATGCGCTTGGAGCGTCTTCCCAAAAACAAGGCAATTTTGTGGAAATTTTTTCTATGGCCAAGTGAGAGTTTTCTTGTTCCATCGTTCCCGCCACTGATGACGGCCCCGCGGCTCGCACCGGAATTGCACTGGGACCAGCATTTTTATCATCACTTTCGTTCTTTGACATTTTGGGTTCACAGAATATTCCCTATCTAATAAAAAAATGTACCTAATTCTCTCTAAAATGCTTACACTATTGAGTTGATTTTTTTTTTTTTTTTTTTTTTTTTTTTTTTTTTTTTTTTAATGAAAATTTCGTATTATGATGAAAAAAAATTTTTGTTTGAAATGTTTACGACGTATCACGAAACGATTGTGAAATATGTATAAGTATGCATATATATAAATAGGTCGGCAAATTCAAATATAATGCATGTCAATATTTAACGCAATAGTATATACGATATAATATAATGATGGAACGCGGGAAAATACGTTATAATAAGAGAAAAGATAAAATAAAATAAAGGAACGAGCTCACCGATATCGTGGCATATAGCGTCAGCAGCCGGTAGGTCACCACGAGGTTCTCAGCTCGTTGTTCTCGATAGCGGCTGCGGCGTTGTGGTTCATGCAGCAAAGACGATGCTGCGCCGATGAAAATCTCGACACGTTATTGCGATGGCTGCGCCGACGAAAAACTGCACACGTCATCTACGATGTTGCACCGTAAAAAGCTGCACCCGTCATCCACGATGTTCCGCACGTTCGTTCACGTTGAAATCTGCGTCCGTTCGTTCACTATGATGTTCCGTCGAATGATTGGCACGTCATCTTATGCTGCTTCCCGTTGTTTTACACAGCTCGATTTCTGCTGCGCGATGGGTTAACGTGGTTTCCACCATACAGGATCGCGATGGCTGCTTCACGAGGTTTGCCACGTAGAAAATCGCGATGGCTGCGTCACGTGGTTTGCCAAATAGAGGATCGCGATGGCTGCTTCACGTGGTTTGCCAAATAGAAGATCGCGATGGCTGCGTCACGTGGTTTGCCAAATAGAAGATCGGGTTGGCTGCATCACGCGGTTTGCCAAATAGAAGATCGCGTTGCTTCTTATGCCTTGTTCTTCACACGGGAAAATCGCTGCTCTGGCGTGGTCCCGTGTGACACTCGTCAGTTTTCGGAGGGCTGGCTTCTTCCCATCCGTAAACGAGAAAAAAAAAACCCGTGAGTGGTTTCCTTTGCGACACTCACAATGTGGGCTACCGCATGGTCCGAAACGCGGATTTCACGATGGCATTCACCCCGTACGTTGGATTGACAGGTTTTGTAGTAGCGGTAAAACACTGTCCACGCGGTAACGCGTTGCACTCTCCTTAATGTTCCGACACGCAGTGTATGTGTCCGTGTGCGTTATACTCCAGTCCTGCGCTGCAGCACGATGATAACAGGGACGTGAACAGCTGAAGAGGTGGGACCGTGATGTGCGTTAGTGACGACGGTTGTTGTTTCCTCTATCCATTGGCCATGCACTTAGCACTTGTTGCACTAATCACGACACTTTTCACGACACACTTCAGATCACGTCGGGGTCACCAATTTGTAAGTGTCTACAATTATATTCACTTTATTATGTTAATCGTGCGCAGGAGAACAGTATTGTCAGGAGATCAGTATTAAGAAAGAGAGCTTATCCGATCGGATGCTCCTTTTTATACCTTCTCTCTCTCGCCTTACGCTCGCGCGCCTATTCCTTCTCTCGCACCTGTCCTTTCTCACGCACCTACGCACTTTCGCGAGGCTACGCATTTCTCGCGCTCATTATGCGTGTCCTGCCCGACTCTCCCGTTATCTCCTAAGCTCTCTAACTATCTATTTGAGACCCTAATTAACCCTTAATATCGCAGACCTCAAGTGATGAGAAAAAGCTGTCCTTCCCAATTCACTTAATTTGGGAACAGGAACACCACACTCCATACAAAAAGCTGACTATAATCGTGAATGGCCCCTTTACTGGTAAACAATCCATTTGAAAAATTTCTGTTATCAATTCCAAAACTTACTCTGCTTCCGGAGCCAGTTCTGATTCCGATTTCGGGACGTTTACGATTTCGGAGCCGATTCTAACTCCGGGTCGATAACGATTCTTCAGCTCCGATTCAGCACCGGAATCGGAATGGATACTGCAATCGGAGTCGGCTCCGGGAACGGCTCAGAAATCCGAATCGATTTCAGAATCATAATGGACTCCGAGCTCCCACCACTACTCCAGATGACATGATCTGGCACAGGAGAAAGGATGGAGCAACATTTGAATTTTTTTTTGTTCTCTTTTGATTCGCATCCACGCCATCGTTTTTCGCTAAATAAAAGTTTGTTGATTTTCTGCAGGTGAAAGATTAAGTTGAGTCAAAGGCTTCGCTTCGATGCTCGTTTGCACTTCAATAAATATGTGTGTACGTTTTTTCCTTCTTTTGTTTCGCTGACTGTTGTTTGCCCTTTTCTCTTTCAGTGATTGACGCCGGATACCACGAGAAACGGTTGCTGCACCATCTGCTGGACAACTACAACGTGCTCGAGCGGCCCGTCGTCAACGAGTCGGACCCGCTGCAGCTCAGCTTCGGGCTGACTTTGATGCAAATTATTGACGTGGTAAGTAGACGGCGAGCACCTAACAAACTAGCACTAGCCACGGATCTGATCAGGAAAGCTACAGAAACAGATGAGAGCGAGAAAAAAAAGGCAGCACGGAAAAGCGAGAAGTTTTGTGACGCAATCTCTACGGAAGCAAACGACCTCCTAATGCAGGGCTCGTGGTCCCGATTACCCCCCCCCCCCTCCCTCCTTCACGTGTCATGCTCACGATTATCCACTCCACGTGGAGTTAACGGTCGCTTTGGCCATCATCGTTTTTTTTTCTCACTCCCATATTGAAAATAGAGACCGAAACAAGCGTAAATCCTAACACCGAGCGAACCCACCAGCGGAAGCTGGACGCTTGGAATCACATGACCCACGGCAGGAAATGGAATCCAAACTTTGCTCTATCGCTTGTCGGGCGGCTTGGGGTCGCGCAACGGCCACACTCCACTCCTAGCAGGAAACCCTGTGGCCTGGGCGTAATGTAATCGGATTCAGTAGCTCAGAACTTTGCCTTTCACTTTGTTCCCGAAAAAAAGTTGCGGCGCGAGTCTCGGTTCAGGGCGGTGGATGAGTGACTCGGACATCTCGTACCGGCTGAGCTCCCCGCTCCTCCCCGCCGATCTAATGCTACGGGTGCAGCAAATGTTTGGAGTCAGAGAAGGACAAAAAAATGCCCACATAGAACAAAAAAAAAACAATCATCCATACCTAACCGAGAAGTGCTTGGTGTGGTGTTGGAAGTTGGCGCGAACTCCGACGATACACACTGATGGGCGGGAGCTGCTCCTTTTTTTTTGTTCCAGAAACAAAAGGCCGTGAGTTGGCATCCCCTTTCGGGTAACAGGATATTGCAGCTTGCTCGCTGTAGTTCAACTGTGGCCGAAGGTTGGCGGAGGCACAAGTGGTCGTGTCGATAATTTAACACATTCCCAGAACCTCCATCCCTGCCCGCAGTAACACGTTCTGAAATATGGTTCCCACCTTCCTCTCGTTCCGACACGAAACACAGCACGTATGTCACGCAACTTCGCGCCAAGAGTAACAGTCGGTCCACGTCCACGTTTCTCACCAAAACACTCATGCGGGACATGATTTCCGTGCGCCGTGGCACAGCTGCACCAATACCACGGCTTTAGACCGGAGGACGGGCGAAAAACGGGCAAGCCGATGAAACTTTTCGTCACTTTTCGCCCTTTTACGCCCCTCCACACACACAAGGACAATCACGCACACAGCACTCCAGAAACAGTACACGCAGAAAAAACGCGTGGAAAGTCCACGACCCAGTCTTATGTGTTTTTTTGGTTTGTCGTTGGAGACGAAGTAAGCGACCGACGATGGCCCAAAAAAAAACTTTGGCATTCAACGCACTTGGAAAGTTTTTCATTTTAACCATTATCCCCCGCTCCCCACCACCGTCTGTGTTAAAGAATGTCCTCTTAAAAATTGCAACCCATAAAGCGGATACGCAAGTGTGTGTGTGCCATACCCAGCTGCAAAAGAAGGATTGGTGCGAGAACGTACTCGGGGAAAATTTCTTCAAAATTTTCACATTCCGCCTGCCCGGACGGGTGCCTGGCCGATTGCCTTCCGGGTGTCGCGCGGCACTGTGTATCAGTGGGCTGACGCATATTTAAGCACGCGTTCGGCTCTTGCGAGGCGCGTTGTAGGACGAAAGTAGGCAAAACAAGAAAGAAAGTACAAACAACAACAACAACAACAACAGTAAAAAAAGGCCCCATCACATTTTGAAGCGGGACGGGTTTCAGCACGGGCTTTTTAAAACGAAGCGCACACACGAAGCATATCATCCAGTGTGACAACAACTGGCAGTTTTCGCCCCTTTCCAGTCGGGAGCACAAAACAATGCACACGCACATGCGATGATGGTGTGATGACGGCAGCAGCCGAGCTGGGAGTGGAGGCGGCTGACGTGACAACTTCTGCGCGGTAAAGGGCACGGGCGCCTGGAATGTCGTGGGAAGATGATGTGTCGTAAAGACGCCAAATTACCGTCACCGACATGCAACATGGTACACTGGCGGGGATTTTGGATGGCGGGCGAACGGGTCGCTCAGTGGTTTGATCTTGATTAAAAAATTGTTGACGAAAGTCACGTTCGCACAATGCCGCGTGCGACGCGTAGAAGGATGGAACTGGGAAACTTCGAACAGGCGTGCCCATTTTAGGCAACTTTGCTGTGCGGTACAAATTGAAGAAACACATCAATTGCATCGAGTGTGGCCAAACTATCACCACCCGCTGTTCCAAGCTCCTGAATAGGTCCTCACGCAGCTTCTTTGGATTTGAGTGCTTGTTACTTGAATGTTCATGACTGTGCTTCAGCAAAGATTACAATCAATTAGTAATTGAAAACTTTCTTTCTTGCAGGACGAAAAAAATCAGCTCCTAATCACAAACATTTGGTTGAAATTGGTAAGTACGCGCTGTACGTTTTTCCAGCATACGTTAACACTGGTAAAAATTAACTTGACCAAAGACTTCATCAAATTCAATACATCTTTTAACGGATTGTCTGCAACATCTTGTATAACTGGGGAAATATTCGTTAAGTACATGCGTCGGTTACGAACAGTGCATACATCAGTGCAGCTTTTTTATACATGTCTGCATGTGCCTGCTTCCGATTTGTGAGATTTTCGAAGAATTGTTCAAAAACGTACTGAAAATGTACAGAGAACAGCAAACAATACAACACAGTATTGCAAATCAACAAGCTAACAGCTCCATTGTTCTGTTTTGTTCGCCTAATTTTTGACAAATCGCACTACCACCATATTCGATCCGTAATCTCGTTGAAAAATTCTGTAAAGTTTAATAAACAATCCAAACTGTGCTTGAAAGTTTATTAATTAGTATACGTCCTGGAATAGTTACAGTCGTTGCCACCAAATTATCGCTCTAAGGCATCAATTTTTGACAGTGCGCATCAATTTTGAAGCACAGTTAATAATTGATGCCTTAGAAACAAAAAAATATGCGCACTGTCCAAAATTGGTGCCTTTGAGATAAAAATAGGTAAATTAGAGTTAAAATTTAGCGGCAATGACTGTAATGGTGAATGTTACACAACAAGAAGGTTACAAAAAACTCTAGATCTTTACATAATTCTAGCTTTCCATCTTATATAGCTAGTTCTGCTATACAACTACAACACACATTTATGATGACGGCCGCATTTCAAATCATTTTCTAAGAGTTACCTTAATTTAAAATATTATGTTGAGTAAAGTCTATTTTAATCAATTATGTTATATAAACATATTCACAGGCGAGTCTCAAGATGAACATATGTACAGGCGAGTCTCAAAATAAACCCCCTCGAGTTACGAAGATTTTGGTTCGGACGATTTTGGTTGAAAGCTGTCATTTACAAGAAATCGGTTTATTTTAATTATTTTATTACTGATAACTGCTGCATACACATTTACCAAAATTCCTCAACTACTCAATCTTAAATATTAGTATCGTGTAAACGACTTATCGAGTGAAAATTAATACATTACAGGGTTGTCAAAGTCAGTTTTGATTGTAAACGTTCTTATTTACTGGGTGAAAGTTGTTAACCCACTTCAATCTGATAGTTAGTTTCCATCAGCATAACTTTTATTACCTCAGCATGATTTTCATCTTGAGATAAAATCTTGCAGTATTGAGTTTAACAGTTTTTGTGATGTGTTGAAAATCATGTGTAAAAACTGAAATTTCATTTTGAAGCAAATACACCATTCTTGCAAAACATCTTGGAGGTGGTGAGTAATTATGTGCACATTCGAAAGAGACTTCGAAAATCCTGTATCGAACATTATTTTAAATAAAATATACGATATCATAGATTTCAACTTCGGTTGTAAACTTTATATTCAATTTACGACATTTTCGACTTACGCCTTCCCAAATGCAGTCTTATCGTATGCTGATGGAAATGAAACATCAGATTAATGTGGATTAACATCTTTCACGCGGTGAATAAGAACGTTTACAATCGAAACTGACTCGGAAAACCCTGTAATGTATTAATTTTCACCCTTATTACAAGGTTCATCCGTTCCAATGACTCACTCGTTATGCAAAAAACTCGTTATGCGGGAGGCTCTTTTTCATACAGTTTGTATGAAAAGTGAAATAACTGGCTCCAGGTCAAAAAAAAATTGCGGGTATATAGGGATTATATGCATCACAATCATACAGAACATCTCAAAGTAGTAACAGTAATCCATTGATCAATTCTTAGTATCGAAATTTTCGCCTTCATGAGCAAGGAGATCAGGAATGCATGCAAGAACACACTCATCAAGGTGTATTGACACTTATGAAAAACACGCATATATGGGAGGTTCCCTCAAATCCACGTCCTACACACTTCCACGGCCGACGCCGAAGAGAACCGCCAATATTGTCAAATAAGAAGGAAAGAAATGGAGCAATCAAACTGAAGAAACTACCTCACTTACTCCACCTGTTGATAAGCGCAGCAAAACTCTCAGATCCGCTATCTGACCTGAAAAGAGTTACATGAACGCCCGCTCGGCATTTTCGATTTTTGTATGACTTCGTGAGTTTTAGACTGGCAGTGGGTGTTAATGTGTCATCTTCCTTACACTTTTCATCCACACTTATACCTGCCTCTTGTGCAAATAGCTTGATATTTAATGATTCTTAGTATTTTTTTTAGAGACTTTGAGCCAATTGGCCTCCTTTGCCTTTTAATAAATTCTTAATATTGAATCTCCCAAAATAAAATTGTTCGTTATGCGAGATTTTACTACTTAAGCGGAGTATTCGTAAAGCATTTCGATTTGTTCGTTATGCAAAAAAATCATTATAAGGGGTACTCGTCACTGTATATACATATATATATATATATACTTAAAGCAATACGGCCTTTGCAGACCGTTCCTACGGAATGAAAAATGTATATATTATGAGTTACATATGCATGTACATTTAATTGCAAATACGGTGACGGCCTTATAATTAGAAACCTCTTCAGGCTGTATCAATCGACTGCTGTTACTTATTTCATTTCGATTTGTACTTACTTTCCTGGCATGCTGCGGAACCATCCAAAACGGTATCATGTTTCCACTCTGTGCTTCCTTGGCAACTAATCCATCCGAAACCGTTGACCGTCAGATGTAGATCGACGTCCGTAGCTGACGTTTGCAGGGATCGCCTTCGCTAGCCCCTTTTCCTTCCGTCTATTGGCCCTGGCTTCTGCCAGGACGTATGCAACACGCGTCAATTAAAAGTCGGATTGGTGGTCACTAGGGAAACGGGAAGCCACAGAAGAAATCACGATGTTTATCAATGTAACGAAAGCGAAAACGCACACATATACAGCAAAAAAAAAACAAGCAAACTCATACACTGACACACACATACACACACACACAATGACACACAAAAACAGGCAAAATTGCGTGTGCAGAACAATCGTCCAGCAATCAAATGGGCAAACAATCACGGGCACCCGACGCGCTCACTAATGACAGATGCTGTTGCTGACGTGACATGGTGACATTTAATTGCTGCCGATGGTTTCCTTTCCACCGTTCCCGAAAATGTGGGACCCTCGGGCAGCAGCAGGGCACAGACCACTATTGACATTTGGAGGAGGCGGATGTTCGGATGCGCTCTACTTTTGTCCGGATTTTCGTCCTTCCGAACATTTCCTTTTCGACCTTTTGTCCATTCCCTCTTGTTAGTGACGCTCCCACCCACATGCAAGAATTCTGGTGTCTCCCGATTTCGGGGAAAGGGGCCCGATGATGATGTTGTCCACGGTTTGATGAATAGTAGTAATTACCTATTGGTGATCCGGTGGCACAACCGGCGGGGCTAGAAATCAATCAACCTGTGCTGCTGAAGCTGGATTTACAGGTGGATTACCTTGCCAACATTCGGGCGCAATCAGGTTGGCAGCTTTCCAGACTGGATAGCAGGTAGCACCAGCGGCAGGGGTTAAGCGAGATAAAACATGGCGCTCCATTGACACGCCATCACTTTAAAGCTGCTTCATCTGTACCTAATGTTATAAGCGGGCGGCGTCAAACCCGAGGGCGCAAACACTGGAAGCGTCCGGCGAACACTTAAAGCGACTTATCGTGAAGGGTTTCCGTCGCAGGACGCTGGAAAACAATGTCCAATGTTTATGATGATTATGTCGCTACCGTTAGTGGTGCTGCTAAACCAACGTGTCGCGTAGCGACTGGGCGCGCACTCATCACGCTACACGCTGCTCGGTTTTATGTGCCCTGTTATTTCGGTTTTACGACCGGCCGGATGTGTGTGTGTGTGTTTTTTTTTTGTGCCACGTTCACTTTCGGTTACATTTGTCTAATGTAACGAACGAACAATCGAACCGTTGCCCTGGAACATAGGCCAAGATTATTGGGCAATCATTTCGCAATAGTTGTGTTCCGAAATCGAAAGACAATCACATTACGCGCATCAAGCAGAACGCCCTGGCAGTGCGCCTAAATATGGGCAAACGCTCGTTCCAGCCTCTTGATGGAAAGGTAATCGTCTAAACCGAACCGTCTGAGCGATGCGTTAGTGACACTTCAAGCCCGAGGCACGTTCGCCACGTTCATTTGCAAAAATTACCAATTAAAACGAATCTCCAATCCATCGTTAGAGGGTTCGTTAGAGGGCACGGGTGTGCCGCAGAAGTCGTTAAGGTTAACGCGCTGGAGTACCTGTCACCGTACCACCGTGATATGGCGTGTACAGGGTGCGGCACAATGCACTGCTCCTTGCAGGGAATTGAATCTACCGCAGCAAATTCTTTTCCTTTCCAAACGCACACACCAACACACAACCACACACACACACACATACTAACGATATAAGAATGGCCGATGAGACGAGAAGCCCTGTTTCCCACTTGACGTCCACAGAATGAAGTGCACTTTAGGCATGGTCGGTCATTAGTTGACGACTCGACGGAATGTCTTCAGGTCGACCCTGGTGCTTCCTTGAAGCGGTCTGAAAAAAAACACACACACACTCACACAAACACACAGAAAAAAAGACGAATCCTGAACGACAGGCACAGCGGTGCACCGGTTAGGTTGGGCTATTTCATTCATTGCGAATAGCGCTGGCTCCCGTACTCACGTCGTTTTCACTTTTGTCACGACATTCTCGGACACCGCCACCAGCCTTCGGCCCTTCCCAAGCACCTTTAAGCCGGAGCAGGCCATCCATGATGATGAGTTACCACACGAATCCACGAGACCTGTCACTTTAAGTGGACTATAAATCAGCGCCATCTACACCGCCGGTGCACCCCCGTACCCATCACGCGGCTGACTTTGTGCGCGCTTGTCAAGTACACGATGGTTCGCAGAGTTTATGCCATCAATCACGAGTGGTAGAATGAAAAAAAAAAACAGAAGCACAAACACACACACACATACACATGAAACAAAGCTATGGTGCACAGCAGCTCCATGCAGCAGCCTATACCACAGAGGCCACCTACATCATTGGTACCAGGTACCAGGCTGACAAGTGCTCCACTGCGCGTCTTGCAAATATGCGCACGGTAGAGGTTGCTTTTTTTATAGGTTGGAGCGTCGTGGTCCTTTTCGACAACGCAGAGCGACGAGTTGTAGCACTTCAATGTCCATGAATGTGTCTTGTTTTTTGTTATTGTTGTTGTTGTTGCTGATGCAAAAAGATACGGTTTTCTTTCGGCTGCAGAGTGTCCACCAATTGAATAGAATTTACTGCAGAGCTTTTACTGCCGCCTGTAAAAGTAAATGAGAGCTCATTGAACTGCCTGCCCGCAGCCAAAATACCGGTCAGGTATTTTTCAGGTATTTGAAGACTGCCGCGCACGAGTCGACCCGAACGTGTCATTTGATTGCTCCAACTTTTATTTATTTTTAAGCAGAGCTTTTGAAGCTGATTGACCTCGGACCTGGCCGACGAAAACTTGAGTGTCTTTTTTTCCCTTTACTGCGATAGGGGGACTAAGCCCCTATCTTGATGCTAACATCTTTGCCTGGGTAGCTATTCACAATGCACAATGAGCGGCGGTTACCGTCACAAATGTCAAAAAAGTTTACTTTATTTAGGCATTCAAAGCATCGGTATCTTAGCGCTAAAGCGACAGTTTTTGAAAAAAAAAATGTGCATCCCTTTAGCCGCTCATCAGGTTCGTACAGTGGGCGTTTTTCAAACGATGTCGTTTAAAGCATTAAATTGAGATACATTTCTGATTTTGAAAAAAAAACCAATACATTCGGCTCTACAAACCACTCACTGTGCGCTACAAACACACAGCAACGGAAACAACAGCAAAAAAGGCTAATCGTGCCCTTTTACGATTGACCTGTCCAGGACCGGCGGGCCGAGGGGTTGCTCCAATCGACCTTCGATTGGATTGCCTTATCTTTGCGGCATACCGCGCAGACCGTGCTCGTCGTCGCCCTTCCAATCAATGCGAGTGCGCCTCCTTGGGGCCAGCGGAAGCGGCGGAAACGGCCGAGCACCGGAAAGGGATACCCTAATGATCGATGATCTTCGTAATAGAATTGATTTCTCGATTGATCTTTTCAACTTTTCCTCCCTCGCCTGGTCGCCTCTCGCCGGAACAGCGCTTGCGATGGAACAGCGAGACAGTGAAAGGAAAACTCCCGGAACGCCTTTCGCATTCGTCGTTAGCAGCTGGAAAAGGGCGTAACGATGTCTCGGCATCGATGGCTGAGGTGGACCACCGAGCCAACTCAGCGATGGGCTGTGTGTGGGTGTTTTTTTATGCGCTTCAAATCCACAATGGAACGTCTAAGCGATAACGGAAAAAATGAGCTGAAAGCAAAAAAAGGAAAAGCCACAAACCCGGCGAATCACTTAAAATATGCGAAAATATTTATACCGTAGCGCTTTTTTTGTGAGAAACGCACCAACCAGCCCCGAAATACGAAATTCCAAGAGGACAAAAAATGAAACCATCGATACAGGAAAATGATTAGAAACCCTTTTTAACGCCCCATTTTCAACGATATTGGCCTAGCTAGTCCATGATGACACTCGCATAAACGTCTCAACTTAAGGGAAAGCAGGGAAAAAATCTATCTAAATCTAAACATCCAAACAAATTGAACATCTCTCCCGGTTCAATTTCGTCCTCGCAGTGTCCGATTGGCACCCAAGAAGACGAAGAAAAAGCAGAACCAAGAGAGCAACAACGAAAAAAAGAAAAAAAAAACATGGACAACGACGCCTCGATGGGACCTTTCTTTCGGTTGGGACAATCTTAAATAAAATACCATCCCGTGCACGTTTCTCTGTTCATTCTCGTCCACCTTACCTTGATACCGTTCCTTTCCGCTCGTGCTCGTGAAACGCACCAATGAACTATCCTATCGGGGACGCTAGGTCGGGTAAGTGATAAAGAAGAACTGGCACCGCTCACCCTCACGCTCGATGTGGCAAGAATGAACAGTGGGTCGTAAACGTCCGTCGACCGAACGGAGTATCTTGTGGTGATGTATTTGTGTTTGTACACGTTTGGTAGAGTCTGTTTCAGTGTCATGCAGAGGGCGCCACTGCAAAGTGGGTTAGTGAAATCTTTAATCAATAGAAACCCGTTAGAATCACAAGTTTATGGGAAGATAGTTTTAAAGCAGTCAAAGAAATTGTGTAACTTAATGGAACTAATCAGAACGAGAATGCTAGCACATCTTCAACCTTTATTTACTTACACTTGCCGTCCTGTGTATCAATACAGCTGGATTTTATTGTTAGCTGTAGGAAAAAATGCATTTACGCATATATTGCCTACTTTTAGGCGGACGCTATCAACGAAACGCCACAAGTTATGCCACAAATAAATTCGCCTCAGCGAAACAACACACACAATCATTAAACCGAAAAGGAGGCGAATGAGGCCAATCGGCTGAAAGTCTCTATAAAAAATAAACCGAATATGTACATCATAAACATCATGTACTAACATTGTAAAGCCATTATTGAATAATTCAGTTTTATTCCAAATGTCCTCACGAATGCCCATCGTGCACGCGGGTTATCAAAAAAGGCAGAAAAGTAGAAAAAGTAAGCGGAAAAAAGGAACTAACTAACCTCCTTCGAGCCATAAACCTTTTCGGGGCAGAGCACAGTTTGCCACCGAATCCCAGGGGGAAATTATGTAGACCCTTGCAAACCCACGCGCACACACAGACATACACGGGTACACCCACTTTGATGAACCGGATTCGGCAAAGCAGTGTTGATGAAACTTTTCACCCACCGGGGAGCGCATTGTAAGCTGAAAAGATGCATAAATTTTGACTACGAATTAACAGTGGCAATATAACTTTTCGTAGAGATAAAAATGTGTTGAGAACAGCACAAAACCTCCAGCACCGACCGGTCAGTCCGGTCGCAGGATGAGGGCGAAGAAATTCCATCGATTGTGTAATCTACTGCCACGAGGTGAGGGGATAGTAATGGAAGGCGTACTTTTTGCCGAGTAAAACTTTCCAAACTTGCAACTTTGTAACGTGCTCCTGCAAGCGCAAAACATTTCGATTCCACATGATTTTTTTTCTTCTTTTTGTTAGAGACCTTGAGCCAACAAAAACGAAATCCCAGCAGTTACGATAAATGCTGCAAACACTCAAATGTACCCTTTATGACAGAGGAATAATACCCAGCCCTCCATTGCGTCTCAAATGCTCAACCACACGTTTCGATTATTGTGAGATGCTGCTTAAGTGAAATAGAACCCAGTGAAATAGAAAGAGAGGGCGGAGAAAAAGTGGCTGAGGTCCGTATCGCTCGACCGGTTTCTTCAAACACTCTCAAATAAGCACGTTTTCCGCTTACACAGTGTTATGTTCGCTTGCTGTTTTTTTTGCCCATTACTTTTTGGGCTGGAGGTACGTTGCGGTTGCGGCTTGCTCAAACATTCTTCTCTTTCGCTTGCGCTAGAATCGTGTCCATGGAGGAGGAAGGGACGAAAAAACAGAAAGTAAGCCACACCACAGCGCAGCACGGCGGTACGAAAGTCATGCGGCCGATACTGCCTGGTGGCCACATCCATAATTCAAAATTATTACCTGTCGCAAACATTATAGCCCGTGCTTCTCACTCCGGCCGGTCGTAACCGCTTGCTTGATGGCTGATCTGCCTGTCGCGAATCCTTCCAACCGGTCGGGCAGGATCGCGAGCGGGCGACAGGAAGAGAGATAGCTCTGTTCGGTTGATGTATCATCAATGGGAGCCTCCTATAGTTCCATTAAAGGTACATCGCCTCCTCACCTTGTACAGCGCTGGGACGGTTCAACTGTTAGCTTCACCGGATTGTATTTTTAAAACAGAATTGAAAAAACGCACTTTTGTCGCCGTGAATTGCATAACTTCGAGCAACGTAGCAATGCAAAAATATTGAAAACCAAAGTTTATTTTATTTTAGATGTAAGAAGAACTATCTTTGAGCATTTTCTCCACAATATTTTACAAAAAAATCTTAATACTTGTCTTAATATAAGCAATCATATCATGCTAAGAATATTTTATTATGTTTGTAAAAAAAACTAGTTTAAAAGCTTGAAAATGTTCTATTGCCAACCATGTTCTATTGCAAATTCTAAGAAAATTCAAATGAGGTTATTTTAATGTGTATGTAAGCTATTTAATTATTAACACTTTAGCATTTATTCCAAATGCGACCAATCTTTTTATGGTAAAATAAGTAACGTTTATCTCAAATCACCTTGCGGTATGCATTTTTACGCGGCAACATATTTCTGTATGCTTGTTATTTAGTTTATGCGACCTTTTTATAAAAGGTCCATGTCAACCGGGACACACAGCAGGAAGCTCACATGTGCCTACACGGTCGATTTTCCTAATATTTTTGTTTATTTTTTTTAAGCTTCACTGGTTTATGAGATCAGAAAAACGAGGGTGAGAAAGCAGCGTCGACAGCAACAAAAAAGTCGCTATAAATAATCCGATAAAGTACGCATAACCTTAGAGGGCCGGGAAGGACGAAACACCGACCGTGCATTAGCGACACGGTTGGCCCAGGTGCTAGGGTGATGGCCCAACATTTTTAATTTACATTAGTCGCTGTGATGTACGACGGTGCCAACGTGGTAGTTAGTTGACAATCGGGGAAGGGAGAGAGAGGTCGGCTCATTTCCGGGCGATGACTGAACGGTGTGACGGCGGTATCGCTATCAGCTAACGATCCAACCGCCCAACGCACCATTACGGCATCATCGGACCGCCAAACACCACGGCAGCTGGTAGGCGCGCAAACTCCCTCGCATCAAGAAAAGCAGTCTTTTGTGGTTCATTTGTCACCGCTAGGAGGGGCAAACATTCTCGGGGCTCGGGCTTTCCCCCACGAGCTAGAAAATAGGAGGGAAAAAATGTCAATACAGGCTCAATCAAGACGTCCATCATCAAGAGCCTTAAGCTTCGCTCGCTCGCTGATGATTTCCAACGGCACGCGGGTTTCCGTTTTCGCATTTTTATAGCCCCAGTGATGTAATTTATTGTAGCCAGGGCGCTCTATAATGCTTTTGGTGCGGCTCGGATGGGAAATGTTTTAAAGCCCGGCCCTGCCAGACCATGCTGCATCCCGTGCCAGACAGTCGAATGTTCGATGACCGGACGCAGCCCACCGTCACTAATGAAGTCGCACGAAATCGCAGCTCGCAAAATGGAATAAACATTTTATGCAAATCCTTTTTAGAGAGTTCATAATGGGGCGCAAGTGGGAGCAGGCGGATGAAAAGTTTTCCAACACGTTGATACTATGATGGAATTGCACTAACAGAACGTAGTGGGAACGTTGACTTCAGAGAGAATGCTTTTATTTATTTCTGAGCAAAAAAAAACCCTCAAAAAATCAAATTGCGACTGACGTTCGGTGAGTTTGTTTACGATCTGATTTTATGCGGCTGTGCAAATTTCATCAGTATTTGCGGGGAATATTGCATTAGTTCAAATTCAATTAGGCTTGCCATCATTTCAAACGACCTTTTATTCAGATTACGCAAACATAACAAAAATAAAACACACTTAAAATCTATAGTTTGTTAATCCAGTTGCATACAGACAGGCGTTCAGAATCGATGAAGCTTGATTTGCCCCTAAATGTTCAACTCGCATTACAAAAACAAACGCAAATAACAGCCATCAACGCCATACAGCAATGTATATCACGTGACAAAATCACCGTTTGAAGCGGAAAATGGATAAAGTTTGCACAAAAGTGGACCGCAAAACTACCATCGGAATAGATTGCAAGCGTTTAGACACGCACGTACACCGACAAAGTCAATCCTTCCCTAGGGGAAAATATAACCGGTTTCCAATGAGTTTGCGTGTCCACGCATGTGGCAAAAGCATTCTTTCGAATCACTTCCATTCCCAAAAAACGGCACCACACGATGAACTACATCATACGACGTCTTTGTAGAACGCAAACACGGGTGTGGAAATTTTAATTTGCAGCAATCAATTTACGATGGCCGTACTATTTTGCTCTTCAAGATCCCACAGCCAGCGAGCTCGAGAAAATAGCATCGAGCACCCAACCCCATCGGCATCCACCGCATCATTACTTAATCAATCAACGGTTAATGGGAGAGATGAGCCGGTTGTTCTTCAACTATCAGTAGATATATTTTACCGGATCGAGAATTGGGTGAAGTATTTATTACAAACACACACATACACATCGGCACACACATACGCATCGGCATACACATCTTGGCGAGTGCCGCCATGACAGGTACAGCAATCTGGTGCTATATCGTATCCGAAAAACCTGCCGGTATGAAAGCAAGCGCTTTATTTCGTGGCTTTGATTTATCTAAGCCAACCCACACTAGCCGCCTCCTGAAGAAATCTGATCTGACAGAGCACGTCAAGCACACGAGACCGGCTTGGCGAGTCCTGGAGGTAGGGTGAGGCGAAAACGCAATTATTATTGCTCCATGCTCGACCGCCACGGTATGGCGCTACAGAGAGCCCCATTGGATACCCTCCCAAACGAGGGCAGACTAGAAAACTGCCAAGGGGAATCACATAGCCCGGCAGCCATTGTACGGACCTGCCACCGTCGACGTGTGCAGGAATTGGAGCGTGTGCTTCGGGGTTTCTTAAGAACGATAGCTCACATTCCCTTAATAACCAAGCCAGAGTGTTGGTGTAGATCGGCACGAAGAGCCACCAGACACGGCCACCATGATGCGGGTCATATCGCGCCAAGGCTACACGAGACCCAAAGTCATGGCCCATTAATAATTGTGCACAAGACAATGAGCGATGGGTGGAGGAGGGATTGGGTGTGATTTTGTCATAAAGCAACCTGCCCGACGGCGAAAAGTTACTGCTCTAGCGGTGTTATCGCGAGTGCGCGCGTTCTCGAACAGAGGGCCCTCTGTGCGTTTTAGCCCGGTTTTATTGATATTGATTGTCTGTAGCTGTTGATTGGAGCTGTCTTGCGGTGCGATTAATCACCGCGTAGAGGAGAAGCTAATTTATCAAGCAACATTGACGAACGGAATACTTCCTGCGGGTGAGCGGTATATCCGAATGCCCTGTGGTAGGATACTAGGAATTCTGGAAGAGTATTTTTTTGTGCGTGAAGACTTTCAGCAAACTTCCTTCGCTGGTCCAGCGGACACACGTGTTGGTAATTACGCAAAACAAATAAGCTGTTCCGGTGAGTCAGTGTATGGTAGAGATACTTCTCGCTTACAGCAAATATGTTAGTCGGCCATGAAGACGACACTGGGTTGGACAGCGCCGAGAGACATTCATTCAATAATGATGCTTGTGATGATGTTCTGTCCTGCTTAACACGCTCATCAACAACACCGTTTTGATGGCCTTTCGAAGCATCTGTGTTTCTGTGCTTGTTACGCCAATAAAAAATGCTGCTTTTAGGAGGTAGGAGGCTGGGAGGATCCATGCGAAAAGTTTTAACAGAAGCTCACTGTGCAGCAGAATTTATCAAAATAACAAAAAAAAAAACAATAAATTACAGGCTTGGCAGGGCTTAGAGGACTCTGTTACTCCACAACTATCAGAAGGCAACCGAAAAAAGCTTCCCACCCTGTTAGAGAGGCACCAGCTGAGCAAACTGGGAATGGCCAGAAAACAAAGACAAAAAAACTGCGTGGGTCATAAATCATCATATCGTAACGGTTTCGGCTTCGAGGCGCACACTGCTGCCGAATGCGTAATTGCCAATCAAGGCGTGGAATGATTGCTTTCGGCAGGCGAGCGAATAAAAATGTATCATTCATCTAAATTAGAGTTTTCTGTTTCTCCCTCGAGACCTCTGCTCGCTCTCATTTCCGGACCAGGTCGGGCTTGGGGAGGTTTCCAAAATTTGATACCGATCATCTTCCGCCAGACGCCCAATCAAAGATATCAAAAGTTGGACTTTTCTTGCATGCGATAAAGTATTCCAAAAAAAAGCCCCTCGATGAGGGCATCATTGTAGCCTACCACAGGAGTTAGATCGGAAGTTTGCACGGTCACACGAGGCCAGTGTCTGCTCCGATGGGCCACCGAAGGGTAAAGCATAAATAATGCAATAAAACGATTAATTAATTTTGCACGACAACGAGCAGAACAGGCTTGTGCCCTACCGTACACGGAAAGATGAGAGAAGATGGACTACACACTTAGCCACTAAATGGATCTTGAGAACTGGAGGTACGTAAACTGGCGCAAATTCTCTAGGAGCTCTCATCCCACCCAGGCGTGGAAGGATTGCGCTACCTTCGGAAACATCAAACGAAAGAGGTTCAGGCTTCTTCAACCAACTCCTCCGACGCAACGTAGCCGGAAGAGAAGAAGCGCCCCTGCTGGCTACTGAGAGACCAATTTAGCTGCTTACAAAGTGCTCCCCGCACTCCAGCTCTCAGAAGTGGCAGAATAATTTATCAGCCCGCTTTGCACCGACGCTCCTCTCCAACTGCAGAAAGAAACGTCAAGCGCGCCCGCTGCTGGCGTAAGTAAGTGTAATAAATACCCTATTTCCCGATAGCGTCCCCAACATACCTCCGTCTTCTTCGGAGACTGAGGCTGTATGATTAAATGCCTGGACTACGTCAACACACGACCACTAGGCAGCAGCACCTAATTAACGTTATTGGGCACGGCTTCGTGCACGCTCTACTGCGTAGTTTTTTTTTCTAATATTTTCCGAATAGCCGAACTGCCAGAAGTTTCGATATTCCAAAAGCTATCGGTGCTGTTTGAATCGGGTTCCTACCGTAATCCTTTAATCTTGCCAGCCAGAAAGGGAATAAAGGCTCACTATCGGACAAACCGATTACTTGGGTACCGAAATCATAAAGAATACCTTCGCATTGATAATACCTTCGACACAATTTTCCAACCTTAGCGTACGCACCTTGAGGTTGTGGTTGGCGTCACCAGGCAGTCGCTTCTGTTCCATTACGCAAAGGTCCGTATACGACGGCTAGTGGGTTTACCGGGAACTGGCTGATTTTAGCAGGTTTTCGTCATATCGGTAAGCTGTAAGAAGGGTTGACACTGGCACACAAAACCCCAAGCCTGCTTTGATCAGAGCCTCCAGAATGCGCTCCTCTGTAGGCATTCTTCGCGATACCGGCAAGAGTAATTGTTGTTGTTGAGCTCCAAATGTTACTCCCAAAAATTTAAATTTTCCCAATCCAAAACGGATGGCAAGCTTCGCAAGCGAAGGACTGTTCACGGTTCAGTGACCAAACCCCTCTGAGACACCGGAAACTCTCCGGGTATGCGCTGCCGGAAAGCGCTACGTATTAGTTCCACTAGATTAACTAACCTGCCTGCCGTTCCTGGGGCGAAACTGTGGCGTTTTTTCATTACTTCTGGTGCCAAGACGGTTTATCTTTGAAAAAAAAAAACAACAACAAACAGCCAACTCTGTGTTAAGTGCTAGCAGAACTGTTGTCCGAAAGCTTTCAAAAGATCTGTTTCGTTTTTTTGCTGACATCTCTTAGCGTAAATTAGTTCACTCCGTCCGTTTTAGAGCAGGGCGCATAGAGTTCAAAACTTAATAAACAACTTTTACTGTGAAGCGAGACTAAAACATTACAATTTACACGATCTTTTGAGCTGTTCGAAATAAGCAACAACTTTTCCCAACACCGTAACACTGCGTGTGTCAGCAGCCCAGGTACACGTTAATGTTTAAAGTTAGCTTCCCGGGCCTCTTTGCTGTTTTTCTTATTTTAGTTCTTGCTTGCTTTGGGACACTCTTGACTCGATTGTCGATAAACTTTTGATCAGCAGGAGCAGCATACGCCAATGCGCGAGAATCGCTTGGTGCCCCATTTGTTTCTAGTTGTGTGCTGATGAATTAATAACAACCTTTTACGCTCGATTCCGGTATCGTGGACTTTAGGTAAGCCTAAAGTTATGCAATTTTCATTACAAAATCAACTTATTACGGGGAGAAACGTTTCAGACTTTGCCAGTAGGGTTTTTAGGGCTATATAGTGTACGAAAGGATTGCGCTGTTCATAAAGCCACATGATGCACAGGAAATGTTGAAATGTTGTTGAAAAGACATGTACCCGGAAGCGGGTTAGAAACGCGCTGGGCCCGAAAACAATAGCTACCATCACACTTTCTTGCAAACACCATTTGGAGGTATCGGAGAAGGGAAAACGCAAACAAGTAAACGACAAAAGACAAATACTACCACCGACTTTTTGTAGCATCGCTATCTTTGGCTTGGCAAGACATCTTGCCATACTTGTGTGCCAATGTGTAAATAAACGACAGCCAGCAGCGAGAAAGTATTCTCCAGTGATTCATAATTCAATTTTTACATTACTTCCCGTACTTCGCACCACACTGCTCACACCTAAGGGAGGAAGTCAGTATGACAGTGGCGCTAACAAGGGGAAAAAGAAAACATTTGATAACCTTCAGTAGAGTTAATATTTTGCGCGAACGTTTGTTTGTTTGCTTTTTGTTGCTTTGTTGAACACTTGAGATTTATTTCCATCCCGCCGTCAAGGGCACATTGCTCGCGAGTGTGGCGCACTCCTCGCGGTAGGCAGTTTATTTTCCCCGGTTCTGCTTGCCTTTTGCTTCCATCCGCGAAAAGATAGAAGGGAAAGGTCAAAACAAAGGCAAAATTTGTCAAAGATGTACACATTGCCCCCTACGCGAGTGTGCTAATGGTTCCCAAACTTGAACCTAAGAAAACCAACCAACGAGATTTGTACAATCTTCAGAATGTGGCTTACATCAAATTTTCACATAAAGATCGTTACTAAAACGCGTTTGTAAACTAACCGTTAGAAAGTTCACTTTCGAGGTCTCATACCTTTAATCATTGAAGTAGAAATGCTACGCATGCGAAAATCCACGCAATGTTTCCCGATGGCAAGGTTACTTATCCGCGAATGTGTCTCGGACAGAAGCTCGAATATCTCCCTATACCTTGTCATATCATGTTCATGTCATATCTCCCTATAGTCGTGCCATGTTCCTTCGTCTAAAGATTTGACAAAGTATGTCAACCTGTTCCAGAGATCGTGAAATACGCCCTGTATACACGCTGTGCAATACTAGGATGTGCCTGGCTAGCAATTTATAAACAGTTAAAACATCCCCTAAAGTAAAGACAGCAAACTGATGAAGCTGGATGATGGTGATGAAGATATACGACCACCAGGTCCTAGTCTGACGAGTTTCCGAGGAATTCCATCCGCGTGGAAGCTTTTCCGCGGCCTCAGCGAAAAGAAAAAGTCATTCCATTACTCGTAATTAACTGCCATACGGCTTCAAAAGACAATGCAAGCAACAGCACAAGCAAGAATATATTTATTGGAGATCACAGTCAACGGCGGCAGTGCGCTTCCTCGTTTCCGTTTTTTATTTATTTATTTATTTATTTTTTGGTTTATAAGTCACTCGGTATGTGGTGAAGATGGAATGACATTTAATTCCGCTTGCATACCAAACTTCTTGGTTAACGGGTACTCTTAGCTCGGTGTTGCTTGGCCAATTCGACTCCAATTCCCTATTAAATTTCCCTTAAAATGGCCTCCCAAATCATATCCCCAGAAAACCCAAAACTCTCTCCTTTTCTCTCTCTTTTTCTCCCTCCTTTTCTCTCTCTCTCTCTCTCTCTCTTTCTTTCTGTATCTCTATATAATCCATGATTTAGATCTACAGGCGTCCCCCGAGCTACGACCCCTCGAGTTACGACGATTCGCAGATACGACGATTTTGATTTTGACAGTGAAAAGTTGTCAGTGACAAGAAATTGTTTTATTTTTTGAATTTCTGTGCTGATAACCGTAACACACACATTTTCAAAGATTCTATAACTACCCGATCTTCAATATTTGCATCGTGCAAACGACTTTTGCTGTAAAATTAATACATTATCAAACATTGTTGCAAATAAAAATCACAATAGCATAGATTTCGTCTTTTCAACTTCGGTTATAAACTTAACATTGAAAGATATTCGACATACGACTTTTTCGACTTACGCCTTGCTTTGGGACATTTTTTCGGTCTCAAATACAGTCGTATCTCGGGGGACACCTGTACATACTTGTTCTAACTATTCGGGGGCAAAAGAATTAATAACTAACCAAAACCCAGAAAAAAATATCCGACCTTTTAAACCATTACTCCAAAATTGCTCCAAATATATGTACGTGTGTATGTATTTTCACAATCTGTTACTAGTGTTTGTAACATGCGAGTACCGCAGTTCTTGTGTCCTCCGCACATATAGGCAAACCCCTTTTCTCTCTAAACAAAAAAAGATAGAATGGTTTGACCTGTTTTACTTGCTTGTCCAAGGACCCGGAACGCCATGCCAACCATGTCCAACGGGTGTTCCGAAATTCCCGGTACCTCCGTGTACCCAGGCTCTGCACGAATCAACGACGCATCTCTACACCACCCGTTTGAGGTTATACACAAGCGGGCAAGAGAAGTTATGGTGCGAGAGGTTTTGCGGCTTCCCAAAAACTTGTACTCCGGCAACCGAGTGGCTTTCTGGTATCGGTTCTCGGTTGTGGAAGCGAAAATTATGCTCCTCCCACACTCTGCGCTCCACTCCCAGCTCATCTGTTCGGTTGTCCTACGGAGTACGAGCGCCGCGGGAGCTGGGAGCAAGCGCCGAGGCCAAGTGCGAACCGTTCGTGTCTAGAGAACCGTCGTTTATTGTTCATTTAATTTATTGAGTTACAAGTACGGTTGGAAAATGCCTGCCCGCAGCATCCAAGCCGGCAACTGAGACTGACGCCAACAGCAAAGACAACGAGATGTGAACAGGCAGCGTGTGCGTCCCTATGAAACGAGCGAACGAGCGTGTGCGAGACAGAGCGGGAGCGATCCGAGCGAGGACGTGACTTTTCGGTGCACGGAACAAAAGATTCAACCGCAAAGCTGGAGCAATGGAGCGCTAACAACGTGCTCGCTCCTGCGCTCTCACTCACACATTCGTTCGCTCGAAATTGAAGGATACTTTGCGAGCCGGGTTGGTGCTCTTTCCACATCCGGCGTGGGGGAAAGTAAGGGAAAATTTTATGCCAAAATATGCATAAATCATACCGTCGTATCTTCCGCCGGTCGCTTTCCACTTTGAGTATCACGAAGCTGGATTTCATCCGCTTTCATAGGCATTTTTTCCTTGTTTGACTGCTGCTATCGGAGCTGATCTCCTCAACGCTAGCACCGGTGGGGATTTGGCATGACACTTTATACGGCGTACGCTATCCGATGATGCGGGACTATCAGCATCCCAGCCGTTTGTTTGAGCCGCCTCTTTACACAATCCAGTTTACATATTATGCTTTTCCTCCCTATCACAGTGCCAACAGATTCAATCTTCAATATTTACATGCAAAGAGACTTATAAAACAAAAAACACACACATACACACAAACATACACAGAGCTGAGGCATTACATATATACAGTGCGTGTGAGTGCCGTTGATTCCGCTGAATTAGACAAATTAGCCCAATAAATGAACATAATTTCAGAGGGAGTTCCCTTTCTCTCATCCATACAACCAGTTGCGGTTGACATTCAGTAAAGTACTTTTTGGTGCTTTTCGGTTTGCGGAAACTCGTTCGCCACAAAAAACGTCACTCGTCGGCTCTGACAGCTAGTAGCTGTCAGTTACACGTCAAATCACGCTGATTTTATAACTTCAAGTGATGCAGTTCCTTTTTTTTGTTGTTATTGTTTTCGGACACGCACTTACGCAATCTCTGTTGCTGTTACCGCTTGCCAGTAAACCCGGAAGTTTTCTGCATGATTTCGTTGCGAGAGGACACGGTAATCAAATCATTTCAATTATACCGAACGAGCCATTTTGATGGCTCATCCGTAAAAGCAAAGCTCGTGTTTGCTCGTCTCCGTGGGTATACACCGACGCTGCTTGGTCGCTGCCGTTGACAGTGAGGCTCGGGCTTTTTAATACGTTTACGGTAGGATTTTATTAGATCATGTTTTACTCCCCGCAGCCAAAAACCGACCCAAAAGCGAAGGCGAGATGCGAGTGCGGTAAATACTGCGGACATTGGAAATAGCTATCATTACTTTGTTCTCCCTCTTTTTTTATTCTCAGTCCAACCTACAAATTCTACCAACACACACACATACACTTTTGTGGTTCGCTTTAGCTGTCGCTTGGTCCTTTTTTGCGTTGCTATTGTTATCAACTTTGTGTGTTTGCAACCACGGTAGCATTCGAGCTCTGGTGCCCGCACCTGTGTGCGACCAGCAGCCAGAATGCGTAAGCTTCAATCCCGCTCCACGGCAAACCATTGGCCCAGCCAATTGGATCGTGGCGGAGCGGTGAACCCAACCGAACCACTAATCTCCTTTGTCCGGTCACCGTAAAAACCAGACCAGAGCTGTCAGCACGCGAATCTCGAGCCGACCACGGCGGTGGTACCATGCCGCCAAGACAGCTAATTTGGCTCCCTTTTTTTTTGTTCTAGCGTAATGCGAATACATTTCATCTCCCAATCCCTTTTCGATAATCGAAAACTATGGCGGGTACGGTTCCATCCTGCACCGGAGGATAGAGATTTCATTTCGTTCCCCCTCCTACTCGTCCTTCCCGCCCACCCAAAATATAAAAGGTTGGATAACCTAAAGAGCTCCACCGGAAATACGTCAACCGTGCGGTCAACAACTACTAAGCCTAGAGCCGCACCAGCCACTCCCGGCTGAAAAAGGGTTAAAGTGGATACGATTTCGTACGTTTTCGCTAAGGAAACATTTCGGCAAATGGGAAGTGGAAAATAATATCAAATCCCATTTCCATTCCTATTACTTTGTTTTGTGCCGTGGACACAAATGGAGAGCTTTCGTCTTGACCTCCCCCCCCCCCCTCCCCCACCTTCCCCGCCCCAACACAAAAAATGGCAAATTGGTAGGCGTGCTCGGAGGTTCAAGAAACGGGCAAACCCTCATCCTCCCTCCTCTCCTTCATCCCCTTCTCGCCTACAGTAAACATCATATGTATCGTTTGTTTGGGACCACCATTTTCAATCGTACAACCGAGCTGAAGAAAGCTCAGTTCAATTGTTCGCAGCCCCGCAGTCGCAAAAAAGGTTAGGCACGCTGCTTCGTTTTTTTTTTTTTCATCCGCTGGCTGCCTGATTTTGCTCACTATCTAATTCATGTTTATTGTTTCGGGTTGCCCGGGAGCGAGAAAATATCCACGGCAGCCCAGAAGTGCCCAACCTCCCTTCCCACCAGAGAGATAGCACACGAGCACGGGGAGGCCCGTCCCCGGCGCCTGATTCGGGTATCAAATTTTATTGTGAATGGTATGACAGTAAAACGAAAACCAAAACCGCTGTTTCTGCTACCGTGTGGTACCGAACACTGGGTGTATGCGGGTGCTTCTAGGTTTTTTTAAACCACATTGCGTTTTGCTATCCTCTTTTCATTGCTGCTTTTGCAACAGCAAACCAAAACAAACACAACCAAGATTGGAATGTCTGAAAGGAACAGTGAAGTGGTATGGAAGTGAGAGGAGGAAGGTGATGTGATCCCTTTTGAAGCACACTTCAAGAACAGAAGTGAAGAGAATTTTGCTTTGTTTCTTCTTTAAATTGTACTTGTCGTATTATGATTATGTTGTATCTAGTGCCCGAGGACGAAAGAATTGTCAAGTCATGTGGACACCGACACGTGTATTGCAAAAATGTTTGATAATTATTGCATTTTTATTTTGTTTCGACACGACAAAGAGGCCAATTCAACAAGCCCTGCAAATCTGTCCGGACGTTTGTGTGATGTTGATTGCATACTTTCAGGCGATTTGCGTGACAAAGCAGTCTCTCGTGGGCTTTCGTGCTAAAACGTAATGCAATCAGATTGCACTAATATCGTAGGATTTCTAGTATACCAGTAGTGTAAGTGTGCCAATTATGGCAATAATATGTCATCATTATACCGAGTTTACTACTGTAAAAATAAGTATTGGTTAAAATTTCAATTGTATACATGTTTTCTTGAAGCCTGAAATATGTAGAACACGAGACTATTTTTTTTATTTTGACTCAGTTTTTATCATCGAAATCGTCGATTTTTTTAATCTCAAGGTACCAATTATGGTTATGGCTCCTAGCACTTCACTGTACCTCTAACTATTGTGGTTGTAAGCCAAAACTCGTGCATATTTGCACCAAAAATCATTTTGTGACATTATTTCAACTCAAATCAAGTAATAATAAGTTTACTTCAGGTAAATAAGTATATAAACACTATTAATTTCGTAAAATTCATAGTTTGCAATATCGTTGTTCTAACACTGGCTGTGTAACTAGCCATGCTCAATTAATCACACAATGTATACGGATAATCCTTCTAAAAAAATCATTCTTATTCTACTAATAACACAAATCTTAATCACTGTTCCGACACGCTTCATATCATCTAACAATTCTTCATATCACCTGGAAACTAAACACCAGCTACTGTTTTGTGGTATCATGGCAAATCATGGTGGTCTGTTTGAATTTGTTTAAATGAAGTTTCGTAGCCAATGTCCAACTACCTTGAAGATGCTTCTAGCCGAGACTTGCCCTAACTAACGACCAGGGAAGAACAAGTGTGCGCTTGACAAAAGGGCCATACGAAAGGAGTTCGCTTTTTTTCGTATGAAAGTTTTGTTGCGTTATGTTGATGAAACTGAATCCCTTTTTAAACATTTAACACGTAACCAATATTTAACTCATTTATGAACGCTTTCTTCTTCTTCTTTGGCACAACAACTGTTTCGGTCAAGGCCTGGCCTGTACCTACTAGTGAAGTGAGCTTGGCTTTCAGTGACTTATTGTTACTATAGCAGGATAGTCAGTCCTACGTATGGGGGCACGGTCTATTCGGGGCTTGAACCCATGATGGGCATGTTGTTAAGTCGTACGAGTTGATGACTGTACCACCAGACCGGCCCAACTTTTAACGCTTTAGATTGTGAAAATAACAACGAGAAACCCGATTTGTTCACTTGTAAAATTTGCACTATGGCCAAAATGGCAATACACTGCGTTTCATAATGATAGCCTCACCTTCTTCTTCTTTGGCTCAACAATCGATGTCGGTCAAGGCCTGCCTGTACCCACTTGTGGGCTTGGCTTTCAGTGACTAATTGATTCCCCCCCATAGCAGGATAGTCAGTCCTACGTATGGCGGCGCGGTCTATTTGGGGATTGAACCCATGACGGGCATGTTGTTAAGTCGTACGAGTTGACGACTGTACTACGAGACCGGCTCAAGTTTTGTTAATTTAAGGCAATTAAAAATTATCGGATAATTTTGAAAAAAAAAATCACACGTTTTCAAATGCGTTTAAACAAGCTGCTGCATGAAAAAAAAACCCACAAACATGTTGGAAATATTCTTGATAATTCAAAAAGCTTGAAAACAAGGCGTTTTAAAATGAAAGCCTCACTTCGGTATTTAATTGAGAACTAACGGTTTTTCAAAACCTAGTAATCCGTTGATTATCTATTACGGTTGATATCCTGAAAAATCCGTTTCGGCATACTTTCGGCAAGTTTTAGCAAAGACTGAACAGAAAAGGTTCGCCAGGCACTTCTAATCGCTACTTCCAGATGCTGTACGGTCTCCTACTGTTCCCTTTCTTCATATACTTTTCAAACTTACATGCCCCAGATGTTCTCGATGGGATTTAGATCAGAAGAAACGATAGGCCAAGTCAAAGTATTGATTTGCATTCCTTCCAGGCGATCCTCTGTATTCTTGCTGACATGTACGGAAGCGTAATATAGTTGTAATATCAACTGGATGTTGTTGTATATGTTCACGTGAGGTTTCACATAATTGCCTAGGATATGGGTGTACTTATCACCGCCCATCCGTGTTGGAACAATCGGCAAATCGTACTTCTCATGACTGCTAAATGAACCTCATATTTGCGTCAAATTGCGTCTTGAACAAGAGCGTGCATGTCGCAAATTTCGCCAGTAGTGAGCCTGTAGCAAATTCTAATCTGACGTTTTATCAGGAGATTGCTCGAGTGTCCGCCACACTATTGTTTTGCTTTTATTTAATTCTAGTTCTCGTTTGATTCTCAGACATCCTTTTGTTGTGTTCGAAGCTGCTCTAATTATTCTTCGTTTATCTCTCACGGATAGTATTTCTGAACGCCCCGATGACTTCCTTTGGCTATAAGCACTTGGATAATTGAGATAATTGTTAATAACAATCGCAGTTCTTTGAATAAGTACACCGAGATCGCAATTAGATTTGCCAAGTGTATGGTAAGCATCAATTTGGTCTATTTCGCGTTCCGAGAGCTGTTTTCCTCGTACTATTCTTAAACTGGATGACAAATTTAATGTAAGCAAATTCCAATAGATGCCATTTTAATTGTGTATGCTCTTGGTTTAATGCAAGATAGTTCTATTATAAAAAAAAGTGAGACTATCATTTTGAAAAGCCCCCATTTAATGTTTCTTTTTGTTATCAAGAATATTTCCAACATTGGGGCCCTTTCCGTTTTAAGTTCGTAGGCTGAAATTTCATCCTGTCAGTTGTTTGCTTTGTATAGCAGTTTTCGAGCAGCTATCTAAAATATACAGGTTGGCTTATCCCAAGGTGTATGAATTTAGAAGGCTCAACTCGTTTCTGAATGAAGATTTTAAGAGTATTTTGTGTATTCGTCAAGCCTCCAGTAAGCTTGTTTGAACAAAAGTTTTCAACGATCCTGTCAAAAAGTGATATCAAAATTTGGTTATAAAAACATGCTATGAGACCACCTGGACACTTAATTACACTTGATACACTTTGATTCTGGAATCCATCACCAGACCTGTTGAATGCACCTTGGAATAAATGAAAACATCACCTTGTTTTGCCATTTTTCGAGCAGGTACTTGAATCTAATTCTAGCTTTGAGACTAGAATAATCTAGACTGAAAATTGCAGGCTAGTTTTATGTATGGTTTTGAATGGAGTGTTTACATGATTTCAGCATCCAACTGTCAAACTCCATACAAAGCACTGACTAGAATCGTGAAGGACTCCACTTTTGTAAAAAAAAAAATCTAAGCAAAACTTTGTTCAAATGCATTTGACAACGTGTATTTTTTCAAAATTTCCCGATATTTTATTATTGTCTTAAATCAACAAAAACACGGTGCGACTATCATTATTAATGGCAGTGTAGTAAAAATCATCAATGGTATATTGCGATAATTGGTACATCAGTGCTGTAAAATGTCATGGACATCACATGACCACCGTAAGCAAAGTTATAATTTTGGTTAAATGCTTGAAAATCTCTAATATTATACAGCGCTACTCTAAGCCAAATGGTAAAACATGCCAAATAACTTCAAAATGAAGATATTTTACAAACGGAAGTGGCCAGCACGGAACTAACAAAGCACAAATATTTTAAAATGTTTATATTTTATTTAAAACATTCGAGGGTTTGGAACGCCAATTAACTGTTTCAGAGAAAAAAAATGCTCGTTATAGTCATAATGGATGATATAACCACAATTAGTACACTTACTCTGCCTACCATCATTGTTTGCAACTTATCATAATATCATATCTGCAAAAATAGAAAAAGAAAATGATCACAATTTTTATTACCGATTTCAAGCATTTACCATTTTAAAAACAGAACACACGACCAAATGGATTAATTCCGGTTAACTTTTGCCTATACAACCCCGATGTGTCGCAAATGATACCAGATTTGGAATTTTTCAACCCAATTTTGTTGGATTGTTTTAACAGCGTCACAACTGTTTATGAAGTTACATGAATTATAGTGCTTTCTTTACGATAATAAATCATCATCACCCCTCGTCCCCCTACGCCCCCCCCCCCCCAACCGACGTATATCTTACAGAATTTTTACAGAACGCTCGAAATGTTCACATTTTACACAAAGAAAGGCAAATAACTTTATTTACATATAATATTACATGCGGAATATGAAAACTATTCAAGTTACTTCATTGAATTATCCATGATATGAACGTGCGATGAAGATCGAAGCAAAACGGAGAACAAAAAAGCTGATTGAAACTCTGAGAAATCACTGAATAGGTTTAACAATTCTGACAAATCACTAGCAATGATCCGAATATACTTATGCCGTTTTTCTTCAGTGCACATCAGCAGAACTTCATCGGCTGAAACTCGCCCATGCTAACCAACCAAAATTTTTTTCTTGCTCTTCTTAATTGCCTCTTTTCCAGGAGTGGAACGACATGAACGTCAGATGGAACTCGTCCGAGTATGGCGGGGTGCGCGATTTGCGGATACCACCACATCGTCTCTGGAAACCGGACGTCCTAATGTACAACAGGTACGAGGGGAAGCTTCTCATTTCAATCTAGTTAATCGTCTAGTGTTATGTAAGCTAGCGATAAAGGAATATCAGGAGGGCAACGCTCGATTAAAAGCGTTAAAAGAAAGGCACAAACACCATACCATCAAAGTACGACCCAAGTCATCGCTGAGCGTCGTATCCGAACGCGTCGCTTCAACAATTTAATTTCTATTGTTTGCGCTGTTCCTGTTGATCCTCCCGGCACTGATTCGATTTGCTGATTATAGCACCTTGTACATGGCAAAGAAAAACACCAAAAACAAACTTGCAGCACACGCTACAAAAAGAACGCGTTACTCTACTGGACGACAGCCATCATCCCGTCAC
The DNA here is from genome assembly GCF_943734735.2 of Anopheles gambiae. Taxonomy (NCBI): domain Eukaryota; kingdom Metazoa; phylum Arthropoda; class Insecta; order Diptera; family Culicidae; genus Anopheles; species Anopheles gambiae. Next base: position 18,754,677 of record NC_064600.1, on the reverse strand, counting down.
CCGGGATCCCCTCCATTAAGTGGTTTGTGGCAGGCGTATGGATACACGAGCGCGCGAAACAGGCTGTTGTAAGCGATAGGGAGCAAACAGTTCATCTTGCTGTTGTAATTAAATTTCCTGTCTTTTGCACCAGCGTCCAAACATTACGGACGGTACCTGAGCACCGACCTGGCGGGAGCACATCCTTGATTGAGGGTGGCGTGGTGTACATTGCACCAGGAAATTGCCGATTTCCGACAGAAACTACCCAGTGTCCCCCTCGGTTTGGATTGCTTTGGATTTGCCACCGGGGTGGGAAAGTGAATTGTTTTATTTATTTTTTTCCTTTTTTACCGCATCGCTGGTGATCGCTGCTTGTAATCTCTTACGCTCTTCGCACAGTTAGAAGTCGTGAAACGTGGAATAAACTTGTAAAACTAACGTACAATATTCCCGCAGTGATACGGAGTAGTACAGACAGTGGGACAAAAAACAGACACGCACAAAACGCTCCACTTGTGCAAAGTGTGTTTGCCATTGGTGATTGCACTGTATACACTCAGAAACTCCCTCTCCATCCCTGCCACCTGTATACCGCCCTCTTCACATCCTCTAGCAGCAGCCACAACACATCAGACGCTTGACAGTAGAATTTAATTCCGAAACTCAAGCTCATTTCCATAATCTCCTTCTGGACTCCCGCGAGTAAATTGTGCTCGAGTGGGGCGCACCAGCCCGATCCAAGGTGATATTGTTTTTCCGCACTACACTAATCTTTCACCCAAAGGCGTCGGCTAAACCCGGCGCTTTGCCAAGCAGTGTGAGCGCACTTCATCCTACCAAGCAACCTATCGTACCGAGCGTTTGGTCCTTCGAACCGGATATTTTTTGTAGTGCACACGCGGAAGAATGCTCAACACTGCTCCTCGATCCACGATCCCTCCAATTGGTGTGTGTGTGTGTGTGTGTGTGTGTGTGTGTGTGTGTGTGTGTGTGTGTGTGTGTGTGTGTGTATGTGAAAATGGTTGCGAATGTGTGTTACAACTGGCCACAGTTCTTCGTGGAAGAATTCCATTACCATTTCGCGTCCGTACCGTCATGCCGGCAAAACGACAGCCCGAATGGCCATATCGACAACAAAATATCGCCCGGTGGCAATAAAATTCCATTGAGTGGGACCCCAAAGTTTACCTCGGGGGTAGTCAGAAAATGGAGGTTAGGCTGGAAGTAGAGGGTAGTGAAAACACAAAGAATGTTTGCCTAACCCCTACCCCGCACACTGGACGGAAGTCGCGTGCAATCGCGTATTCGGCATAATGGTAATTACGTCTTAAGTGAAGCGTAAGTGAGTTTCATTTACATTTCAGCAAATGGAGGAAAGAAACCTTATACACACACACGCATGCACACACACACATCTTTATGTCCTTACGCAGTAGTGAGGGAGGATCCAGCACGAAGCTTAACATTTTCGCCAGAACCATGAAATTGCTCGTAACTCGACCCACTGGATGTGACTGGCGTAAAGATTTGTGAAGCGTATGATTGCACCAGTCGTTGTAGTCGGGATTTTTTGTTTCTTCGTTTGGGTTGTCGTCAATTGACTGCTTGCCTAACAGCAAAAGAACAATTCCACCAGACCCGCAAAAGCGCAGCGGTAGATTCGAATCCAAAAAAAAGCTCGACGCACTAGTACCATGCTTGCCACGCATAACAGAGGTACTGGCCTCGGTGCGTTCTGCAGAAGTTGCAAAACAGCACACTGTTGACGACATAGATATTCATTTCAGAGCAGTGCTGTCTAGTCTTGTCCCGATTAATCATTCCCAGTACTTTCTTTTTTTCCTTCTCCGAAACAAACAGTGCCGACGAAGGGTTCGACGGAACGTACCCGACCAACGTGGTCGTGCGCAACAACGGGTCCTGTCTCTACGTACCGCCAGGAATTTTCAAATCCACCTGCAAGATTGACATCACCTGGTTTCCGTTCGATGATCAGCGCTGCGAAATGAAGTTCGGCTCGTGGACGTACGACGGCTTCCAGGTAGGTAACCGACCCGGCAGGGGAAGGAATGACTTTCTACCTGTCAAGCCCATAACTTCCTGCATGCGCACAGGCCCACCGGTACAGTTGTGCAAGTATTTCCCGTGGCAGGTAGTGTCAATGTCAGTATTCTACCATAGTGCCGGAGCGCAGTTCTTTTGGTTGTACCATACCATTCCAGAGATCCATCTAGAGCTGCAGAAAAAGAGAGAGAGAGAAAGGCACACATACAAACACATACACACCAGGAGCGTCTGATGATTGTATCTGCAATTATCGTACCAACCTACCCTATATTCGTGGCATCGCTTCTGTTTTCGCAAGGTCGTTTCTGGGTTAGAAATAATGCATGTGGTTTGTCGGTCCTTCGGAGTTTACTCGCACTGTTCGCGTCACACCGCCACATCATTCTGGCGTCCCCAGTGGACATATGCTACTGGTGCTGCTGTTGCTGCTGATGCTGCTGCGGCGGCGGAAGGGCAGATTCCACGTTTCATGACAGTGGCTTGTCGCGCGCCCGTCCAGATCCCGAGGGCCCAGATGGGGACATCCAATTTTCGGAACACTCACGTGCGCGAACATGCACGATGCCTTGTGCCTGGCTCCGACAGGGCCGCTCGTTGAAAATAGTGCTCTCTGGCTTCCAAGTAGCCATGTGAACCGGCCACCGGAAGGCAACGTGCACACCGTGTGCCAGGAGGCGAGAGATTATAATGTTGTTATTCAATTTAAAGTTCTAATTGATTATTTTTCCTAGTAAACCTCAACATCCCTTTACTCCGCAGCGTGAGTGCCATCGCTCGTATCAAACCGGGTGAATGGGGCTGCTGCACATTTCCGGGCGTTGATTTTGGCGTGTTTAATCTGGCCACAAACATAACACACACATACACGTACACACACTACAGATAGAGATGCGTTTAGGGTTCGTGTGAGTGAACATGAATGCGGGGCGAGAAGGTGGTATGCAAATGCGCCAACCGGTGCCCGATTCAAAATAAGCCACCATGAAACTATGCTGCACGTGTTTTGCGGAGGAGATGTTCCGTGGGAATGGGAGAAAGGGAAGGGCCGTTTCGGGGACGAGTCGCTATCCCGCACAGTTAACGGGGGTGTGCATATGTTCGCCATCGTCACATGTGTGGCTTGCATCGTCATGAAGAACAGATAATGTGTGATTGCACATACATGTTCGCGTGTGTGAGTGTGTGTATGTGTGTGTGTGTCTGGCCACTAAAGTGCAGCATGGAAACGACAGCTACAACCTTAGCGGAGCAGCCAAGCCCAGTCTGCGAATGGCGGAAATGATATTACAATAATTGCAGTGGAAAAGCCGGAACCGTAATGGAGATTTATGCGCACAAACGGTTTTGATGGGGGGGGTAGGGGGCGGTCGCCGTGATGCACTCTGTGTCTGACTGGCTGCATATGTTGCGCAAACCTTTCAATTCGGCATTATCGGTTGGAAATTCAATACACGCTCGCATGATGGTGGTCATCATGATGGCCCGTCTATTTTTAGGTCTGTTCTTGTGCCTCTCGAAAGTGGGCACGGTTACAATGTCAATTTGTTAAGCTTTCGAACGAGCACAGGAGTGTGGGTGTGTACATTAGGGGAGTGAATTTGCTTTGCATAAAAGTGAAACAACCATAAGGGGAAACGACCACAAACAGAAATATTGAAAAATGGTCGTTGTCTGTGCGCATTTACGAAATTAAACTCCTTCGATGCAAGCACACCGCGTGTGATGCGAATGGTTGTGTTCGTTTTTGATTGCCTATCTTTAATGAGAGGTTAATAAAAATAGATTTGGAGAAATAGAGCGTGGAGACGAAAAAGGAACCATTTTATTCCTTATTTCACGTAACATTTCCAAATAACTTTGTAATGTGTTGATCGTACTATACGTCACAGTGGTCGTCAAGTACCGTCGAGGTAGGTCATTGTTTCTCTGACATGCTCTGAGTTGGAATAAAACTAGTTTGCAGCGTACTTATCGACACTTGATCGTCCAGGCGATCATAGAAACCCTGAAGGCCCTTTTCTTACTGGAATCGTTTGAGTTTAGAGGGGATATCTGATGTATATTAGACTCTAGACTATTAGAGAGGTTTAAAAACTCACAATATAACTAAAATATATGTGACTACACTATATTGATCGAAGGAATTGTTATTTTGCATTAATATTCTCGATTTTTTATCATTTATTCATTTAATTATTCTAAAATAGGAAAAACAAAAATTTGCAAAAAAAACATATAAACTAAAAAATTATTTAACATTTTGTTAATCTTTTTGCAAAATTTCATGATAATACGCCCAATTTGTTAAAAGATATTAAGATTTAAAGTCAGTTATACCTGGCTATCACATATGATGGTCATGGTATCCCAGGACACATAACTAACTATCATATGTGGTAGTCATGGCACTCAAAGTGATAAATGAGAAGTCGATAGGTTTATGCAGGACATAGTTCTATCCTGACAGTTGGAACGGATCTAATCTACCATGGTTGGATGTGGTTTCATTTATACTCAAACAAAGTTATTGGTTTCGTACAGTTTTGGAATGTATTTTTGTCCTAATTAAAGGTTATTGATACTGGGTGCAATGTTCAAACTGTATTGGTGTGAGATGTGTGTTGATATGTGTGTATGATGCGCTTTTAATGTTTTGCGAAAGAAGGTTACAACTGTTGTTGCTAAAGAACGGATGTTTTCGTTGATCGTTGTCTAAGCTGCGCTTTTAATAAGCTGAGTGCCAGACCATTTTTGTTAATGTTCCCCGGTCAAACACTTTTTATTTACATGTTTGATGGCTATCATGTATGTTAGCCATGGCCCCCAAGGGAAGTTTAATTGAATGTAAACATATCTAAAAGGTGATAAACATATTGATTTTTAACACAATTTTACTGGAGCTCCACAGTTTGCTTGCACGATTTCACTACCCGGTTGAAACATTCCATTAACCGGTTGAACTGTTCGATTTGATTTGATTCGATTTGAAACCCTGTTATTTAAAACGACAAAGAAAGAGAAATATCGCTTTGTAGCATATCTGCTACATATAACTTATTGTAAACCACACTATCAGCTATAGACACATTGTAACACACTTCGGAAAGCCAAATCACACTATTGCAACACATAAGCAATTCAAGCGATTCTGCAGCAAAGTGGACAAACAGAGAACGCATAGCAACTTATTGCTAAAAGCGCAGTGTAGGCAATGATCGACGAACGCACCCGTTCTTTAGCTAGAACAGTTTATACTTTCCAGAACCTTCGTAAAAATACTAAAAACGCAGCATAGGCTCATAATGACAGACACCTCACTCCAATACAATGTATAAATTGCACCTCATATCAATAACCTTTAATTAGGACAAAAACACATTCCAAAACCAATATTTCGAAACCCATTGAGTATAAATAAAACCAATTCCGACCGTGGCAAGTCAGATTCGTTCGGACTGCCAAGATAGGACGTTACGCTTCCTAATACTTCGCCTTCCAACTTATTTCAAGAGTTTAGTTATGTCCCCCTACCCAAGGTAAGGCTTCTAAACTCCAACGTTTCCAGTAAGGGAAACCTCCTAATGGTTTCTATGATCGCCTGGACGATCAAGTAGTGAAAAGTTCGCTCGATCGATATTTTATTCCACCTCGGCTCATGTCAGTAAAAACTGACCTACCGCGACGTTGATCGATGTACATTAAGTACCGTATGTACGCTCATATCCGAACTAATTACATGGCGACCGTAGCTATCTCCTAACATACTACAGCTTCTTGATGACCCTCTGCTTCCATTCCACAAAAATGATAAGGGATATTTTTTAGAAGACACAAAAGCCTCAACGGATGAAAAAATATGAAAAAAAACGTAAATTTGGTAACTTTCAAAATACTTGACGAACAAGTAATTCTATGCCAGACAAATTTATCTGATTTCTCATGAAAAAGCACTTGACCTATCGTTCTTCTCGTAAAAAGCAACATATAACGTCGTCGTACTAATAATCACAATAATAATAATCAGGGTTGGTTATTGTTCTTTTATGTTTCAAATGCAACAAAAATATTCCTGTAATAGATAAAAATGAAACGAAGAGACAAAATGAGACAGAAATGAAAAAGAGACAGAAAAATGTGTGGAGCTGTTTTACAATTTCTAAGATTTTGTGTTGTAAATCTGTATGTATCGATTATCACATAACGCAGCTAGACACTAGATTCTGTGTTAATGCGAAAATCGCATTATAAAACTTTTTATAAAACCACTGAAATCAGACAAGAGTTATTTTAAGCTTTAAAGCTAAGCTTTTAAAAATTGCGTATGCGATTTCCACCATTGTGAAAGTCTCATAGTCGTGTACAAACAATGGGCTTGATCGCCAACGAAAGTCGATAAAATTTATCCGATCGGTTGATATGCTCGAATCTATCGATGGAATTTATTTTCCATCTGTGGATAATTTCTCCACTGGTGGATAACTCTTTTCGATTCGAGTAGCCATTGGTTTTGCCTATCTGTCAATCACAATTTTGTTTACATTTAGAGGTGTTGTTTTGCGGAATGAATAAAATAGTTAATTTGGCTTATTTACGGACCATCTAGTGAAGAATCCACACCAGAAGTGGCCTTAGACAGTACCGACTGTAGGCCTGTACAAACAATCTGGGTAAAGTGTAAAATGGGTTGTTAGCTGAACAAGTCTAGATGAAACAAAATCGTATGAACTGGAGGACGAGGTTTGAATCCTTTCTGAACTTGCCGCCTTCACTTACGCTTGTCCTGTGCCATGTACCATGTGCGTCCATCAACTCCAGCCACCGCGAACGTTGGATTCGTCAACATCCGTATTTTACGCTCTCGTGGAAAAATATTTTGAAACAACGCGGTACACTTATTCCGTGCAATAAGGAGTGTCTGAAACCGCTCACGGTCTCTCGCCCTTGCCAGTCCATTATCCTGGCCTTAATGGCTGAAGCCTTCAAGTCATCTGGCCACTTAAATTTAAACCTACTACGCCCCCTCCGCAATGGCGGATTAAACGGTACACGGACTGAGTGGCCGCGGGAGGCCCCGTGGATATAAAGTCCAGCATTTATGGCGTGTACATTAGTCTCATCGCGGGCCTCCGTGAACGATAGAGGCTCCATGGACGAAGGAACTCAAAGACTACAGCGGGCCCATATATGACGGATTCCGACCAATACCCCTCCCCTTACTTACTTTTACTTTAAGAAAAAAAAGGTGTATTTTATTCAAAGCCAAGTGACGAAATCAACCCCCCCCCCCCCCCCCTCCTTCCAGCACAACACCTGGGTCGTTCCTTTCCATGCTTTTAACATCCACTGAAGCCTGGCGAGCTTGATACGACAATGAGTGTGCTTCCACACATATGATGATGATTTCGTCAGATTTGATAAAAATAAAATAACTACGTTTATTGTAATCTATGTGATTCAGTATAGATGCTATTCAAGTGTACATTTTCGTTTAAATGGATTATCAAAAAAATTCATTGAGTGACGCGTTTGTCACGAGGCGTGGAACTTAGCGATGTGTGTTTCAATCCGAAAATTCCCGGGCTGTATCCATCCATAAGCGACCCCGAGTTTTTGGGGATAGTCCGGAAGGTACAAGTAGGCACAACACCTTCGATAGGTGCAAGACAACGCAAACGATTCCGACCGGAACTCGCCGCTCCAACGGATATGAGTTGCTATGAGTCATTCTTGTACCTATCACTATAGTGATCCTACTAGTGATCAATCTCGTTGCATTTACGTGTCGGAACCGATTCTAACATGCCATAAGGCCATAACATAAGGTTGGATAAAAGAGAAGAATTAGCAGAAAAAGACTTCTTTTGTTGGATTCTTATTTCGTAGCTTAAACTATAAAAACTAGATACCTGTTATAAACCTAAATTTATGTGTTTTGATTGTTTATAAAAAATCAAGTAAATTTATATTTTCTAAAAAATATTTTTACTTAGTCGAGTGATAAAACATCTCAAATAACTGAAACAGCGATAAAACATCCTTTTTTGCGAGCTGTTAAACATGGTTTTTAGTATTATTTAGTTTTCCACTGTTATATCAACTGGGGTAGAGCTTTTTTATATTGGTTGATGGTTATCCGACTAAAATGTTTTTTTTTTTTATATGAAGTTTTCAACTGCATATCCCACTGCTCGACTTTTTAACCACGTTGCTATGGCGGCAAACACCATTCCACTCCACTGCCAAACCGATCGGTTTGCTAAGATTCTGATTGAGAAAACGCAATTGGAAAACGCAATCGCCAATCCAAAGAACGATAACTACAGTTGGTGGAGTACGACGGTATGAAATGTCATAATAAAAGATGGTCAGTAGTTTGCGAATACAAATATTGTTTTCCCATCTTTGCAAATCAGAAATATCCATTCGCAGCCCGGATTGATTGTTGCGGCGGTCTGCATTCGACCCACAGGCCGTATTTGCCGCTGTTATCTTGTATTTATATTCCCGACGTTTGACCAGTTATCGATATCAATGAATTATTCCATTGAAAAGGAAAAAAAATCCACCGTACACATTTCATTGTTTTGTTTGAACACTATTGCAATCGTGCGATTAGGCTTTACTAAACGCATTATTATTGTTATAGTGTGTATTTTAATAAGTTCGATAATAAGTTCTACATAGCAGATATGCTACAGCTTGATGAATGAATTAATAAACGCGCTTACTATTGTAGTAAAGGCTGGACCTTATCTAGACCTTGTCGCCAGACTCCAATAAGGAATTAAGATAATAAAAAAACATAATAAAACATCATTCCATTGCTCCTGTGGTTCTTTTGACTTTGCGAACCCCCCTATTATTAATTCTACTCCCACTCTAAACTCCGTTCATATACCCAAGTACCCTCCCACCCCTATGCACATCAGCAACCCATCAGCACATCACAATACGCGGTGCAGACTAAGATACGAACGTGTGTCGCCTTGAATAGCTTTGGTATCCCAACCCACAGGTCCGGTACGTTTTGTTGGTTGATTGTTTCGGAAAGTGTGCCGCAAGACCTAGGCGTACGATGATTGTGTAAATAATCAATTAAATTAAGCTGCAGCAAATTAAATTTAAACCTTTGCTCGAGCACAAATCGGTACCACTAACCGCGGACTCTTTACCATCCGAACCAACTCTCACCGGGATCGTTGATGTTAGTAATTCATCTTCAAACTCGCTGGTGGTGGTAGGGTACAATGAACACGAGCTTTGGGAAGCATTTTGTGACAAAGTAGGTCAATGATTAATTGAAATTAACGTTTGCCAGAAATCAAACATAAACCCCTCCAATGTGGCACGACGGTTTGGGCTGTCACTTGCTGCGTTTATCTGCCCGACAATGACTAGGTGACAATCGCTGAAAATGTTAGACACTTTCAATTCAACCTCTTGGATGATGGAATCGGTTCAGCTGCGAAGGAAACAACGTTACAGCAAAATAAATGCGATTTAGTAAAAGGTAGCAATACTGCTGGGGCGAGATTTAACAATACATGAATGTTAGATTTTGGTTCAATAGCTCCTTACTATACGGTCCTTTCTTTGCATGGCTGCGTAGCGTATCAGATTGTTCTCCACGAAGGAAGAAACATAATTTTACATCATTAGAGCTTACCGATTGTCAGCTAACCATCCGCCCGCAATCAAATTAATCGCAATCGAAACAAAATGAAGGAAGCGGGACTTTCCCAAGAGTCCTTGCTCCAACATTTTAGACCGTAAAAGCATCAGAGTGTCTGTGTGCGTCGAAATTAGTGGTAGAAATGTGACAGAAAGGTATGGTTTACGAAATCCGTCAGGCAAACACCTCCTGTATCAACCGTCCCTGTTTTCGTGGAAGAATTTATGGGTCGTACGTTCGAATGTGTCACACTTCCGGTTGGCAAACAATGCTTGACTGATCCGCCTCATATGTCGCTTGTCGTTTTAGCTCGATCTCCAGCTGCAGGACGAGTCTGGGGGAGACATTAGCAGCTTCATCACCAATGGCGAATGGGAGCTGCTAGGTAGGTGTCCAGGCGTGTCCGCACCAGTCGTCAAACAAACCGTCCGCTCGTAACATTAAACTCCATCACTGTATTCTTCCTTCGTAGGCGTGCCTGGGAAGCGGAACGAGATATACTACAACTGCTGTCCGGAACCGTACATCGACATTACTTTCGCGATACTGATCCGCCGCAAAACGCTCTACTACTTCTTCAACCTGATCGTGCCGTGCGTGCTGATCGCGTCGATGGCGCTGCTCGGTTTCACGCTGCCGCCTGACTCCGGGGAAAAGCTTTCGCTCGGTAAGTACGCTATGTAGCGCTTCTTAAGTACAATCATCACAGCTGCTGCTGCTGGTAGCAGGCAGCTGTATAGGCCTTTGTGGACAATGTTCCCGTTTTGCAAAACCAATTTCGTATCCCGTCATGGGCAGCAGAGATGTGGCAGTTAGATATTTGCTCGTTTCAGGCTCGTTCAGAATTCGGTTTTCCCGGTCGAGAGGCAATGGACCGGGACGGTGCCGGCTTTGCAAAAATATTTCAATGAAAAACGAGCTATCTTTGCGATAAATTATAGTGAACGCAGTGATGCAAATGGGGACCAAGGTGGCATTTGCCATCCATGTTTCGTTTTTACAGGGCATGTCCGTGCATGGGGCTTTGGAGATGGGTTTTTTATTCTACTTTCTGAGAGAGGAAAATAGGGAGCGTGAAGAAAAGAGCAAGAAAATTGGACACAACCTCACCCCCTCCCCCACCACTATTTTTCATGGGGTGCCCAAAATTGCATTTGCATCGATAAAATATATCGTTCCTTTGGGAGTTTGTCCCCAGTAAAGGGGAAACCACGGGCAGCACGAGTGTCGAACGAAGCGAACACGCTCTACACAGGCGACCCTGGAATGCTGGTGGAGTTCTTTTTTTTCTTGTTGTTTGTGTTGCGCTTGCGTTTCCTCTGCAGCCTGACCAGTGTCAAAGCTCAAGATGGCAATTTGCCAACGATAACCCCAATGTCCGATGCAATTGCATACCGGCCCAACAACCTTCCACCGGGGAATGGCGCACCAGTATCAGCAAATCAGCCGCATAGCACACACTAGACACACCCAAGAGCCACGCGAAAGAAGCAAAACAGCACAAACAGCAGCTTTGGGTATGTTCAAGGGGGGTTCGTTGCTTGTACAGCAGCCTCGCCCAGCAATCGATGGCTCGCTGCAACACATTTTGTGTACCATACCAGACAGCCTGCAAATAGTCAATAGTCAGCAATGGAAAAATTGATATCCAAACTCAATCAGTTACAGTAAAGTACTAACAGCGTGTAATTATTTCCCTGCCCAACCAGGTGTCACGATTCTGCTATCACTCACAGTCTTCCTAAACATGGTCGCCGAGACGATGCCGGCTACATCAGACGCAGTGCCTCTTCTAGGTAAGATTGCGGTCGGCTCTGCCACACATGCAACTCACAGTCTTTATTCTGGTGAATTATAGGAACCTACTTCAATTGCATCATGTTCATGGTAGCCTCGTCGGTTGTGTCAACGATCTTGATCCTGAACTATCACCACCGTAACTCCGACACGCACGAAATGTCCGAATGGGTATGTCTCTATCGCAAACTGTCATGAATCTCGGCCCCATTGCTCTATACATTTTCATTGTCCTCCTTCTCCTCTCTCGGCTCTATATATTTATATATATATATATATATATATATATATATATATATATATATATATATATATATATATATATATATATATATATATATATATATATATATATATATATATATATATATATATATATATATATATATATATATATATATATATATATATATATATATATATATATATATATATATATATATATATATATATATATATATATATATATATATATATATATATATATATATATATAATTATATGTATATATCTCTCTCTCTCTCTCTCTCTATGTAGATTCGCGTAGTGTTCCTGATCTGGTTACCGTTCATCCTGCGAATGAGCCGACCGGGCGAACCATACCCGCACCCGTGCCGTCCGACAGTGGACGAAAAGAATAAGCAGCTGCAGGAGGTGGAGATGCGTGAACGGTAAGAGACTGGTTCGATGCTCGGCGATAACTTCTGTCCATTACAAACGTTTTGCTGGATTGTTCCGCGTTAGGTCCTCCAAGTCACTGCTGGCCAACGTACTGGACATCGACGACGACTTCCGATGCAACCACCGGTGCAACACGCTTCCACATAACCCCACCTACTACCGGACCGTGTACCGTCAGGGTGAGGATGGCAGTGTCGGGCCGATCGGGGCTACCGATACGATCGGGCGCTCGGCCGGCCTCGGCACGATCAGTGCCGGCGGGGGCCGCCTGCACGAAACTGTTTCCTCGCACACCTGTCTCAGCTCGTCCGCAGAGTACGAGCTCGCACTTATACTGAAGGAGCTTCGCTACATTACCGATCAGGTAAGGTCTGTGCCTGCAGCTAGGCAACTAAGGCCAGCTGAACAGTGGCAGTTTACTAAAGCATAGTTCGCACACCGCCTTGTCTAACATCCGTTCTAATTTCCACAGCTCCGCAAGGAGGACGAGACTGGCGAGGTCACGCGCGAATGGAAGTTCGCCGCCATGGTAGTCGATCGTCTGTGCCTTATCATATTCACCCTGTTCACGATCATCGCCACACTGGCTGTTCTGTTCTCTGCGCCGCACTTTATCGTTTCATAACAACCATCAGCACGGCGGCACACCGGCACACACGGTCACGGTCAGGATCGTACCACAACCACAACCACCACCATCAATACCCTTTCTTCCGGCTCTACTCTCACCACCACCACCATCACCGGCACACGCGAACAGCACGACGGGACGGCACAGGACGACGGTTGCAATGGTTTCGCGTACGAGCTGCAGAGCTGCTTACTGCCCCCGCTCCTGCTGCTGCTCGTGGTGGCCGGCGGCGTGCTGGTCGCCTGGCTCGCCCGCAATCGGCACACGCTCGCATACGGTCTCGCCCAGCTGGTAGCGGTCGCTGACTACCGTCTGCGGCGGTATGTGTACATTTTCGTGAAGAATTTTAAGCTAATCAGTGACGCATAGAACGCACAAACGGCCTGAGAAACAAGATTGTGACCGGGTCAAACAGGTCCGGGAATACTGATTGACAGAGAGGGGAGAGGGAAAGAGCAGGAGGGTTGGGGAATGGAATGGAAAGGATTATCAGGGCGGCCTCGCAGTCTTATGAAGAGACGAGACTCACCGGAGCGCAACCACCACTCTGCACTAGGACGAATGTATGTATATGCGCAGAGTTCTTTTTATATCAAAAAACCTATCGCTATCAAACAGGAAAGCAACAAAAAAAGCATAATAACGTACACATATAGACACAGTAAGCAGTTAAGAAGAAAAAACTGATCCTCCAGGCAGCAATACGACGACCGGGACAGAGAAATGCTTAAGCGACAGCACACAACGCGCACACAATCTCACACCGACACGGAGGGATTTTGTTCTGATACCAAGATCCTAGGCAACAGAGAAATAAAACGAGAAAGCAAGACAGAAGCAATGAAAAGCACAGCTGTGAATAAACCATGCCTCCCATGGCCACAGTGAAACCGCAGGACAAAAAACTGACCGGTACGAAGAAATAAAGAGTACCAGAGTACCTTAAAGAGTACCAGAACTACCGTCATAAAAATCTTCTCGTGCTACTAATACTACTGTTCATACACAATACTACTACTACTACTACCACTACTACTATTACTACTACTACTACTACTACTACTATTACTACTACTACGTCAACTACTTATAATACTATGAAATGAGTGAAATGAAGGGTAACAGGCGTAAGAGCAAACCACGAGCAAACTACTAAATGCTTCTACTAGTGTTGTGTCGTGAGCGAAAGAGCTACCTCGATCACTCCGCGCACCTAAAAGAGCGCGCACAGTACGTACTCTGTGCGAAAAATCTGGTAGCTCCATACTGAGCGGTGTGTGGGGTGAGCGGTGTGCCAAATCTGCCCGATTCAGCGGCAGTGAGCAGTGTTTTTACTCGAACGAGTAGACGATGGTTTGTGCACAGTAGTGTGCGATAAATCGTACAAACGAATCACATACATCCTTCTCTCTACGCTCTCTGCGGAGCCAGCACGCGCTCACCGCTCAGTTTGATGAGCGCGAGCGCTTCGCTCCGCTCACTCATAAGAGCTACTTGACCCAACACTAGCTGCTACTAATTGCCAAACTACTATGATTAACATGATTCTACCGATAATGGCGCAACCCATGTGCAGGCTGTGCTTAATTGATCCTAGGAGAAGACCGCATTCACAGAGACAGAGAGAAATAGAGAGAAAGTGAGAGAATGTGAAAGAGAGATACATAAAATGCTAGAAAAGGAACGCTAAAAACGAATGGAAGCTAATCGAAGTCCAGGATAGTGTCGCTAGTGATTCGTACGTAATCAAAACGAAAGTCAGCAAAAACACCATAAAATCAGCATTTCCAGTATATGCCAATAGTAGCCGCGTAGGGCCTGAGTTTTCAGTTGCACCCACTCATAGATACTCCAACCAGACAATTTCGGCAGCTTGCGTGGGGCTTCTTCTAGTTCTTCTACGTGTACTAGTTGGTTCATCCTAGTTTCAAATGGTCGCTTCGCGCTCAGAAAATATAGGTTAGCTTTAGCAAACGGTTATTTTAACGCACGCGCACGCGATGCAACGGTAAAGTGATGCTAGTTGAAGTACAGGGTGCAAGGTTTGTGACAGTAGTGAGAGGCCTTAGTTTGTTTTTCCACCTTGTGTGTTAAGAAAAGTATCTTACTTGTTTTTACCGTTCCTGTTAAACGTTCTTGTACAACTTGTTCAAGTCAACATTACAATCACATCCCACTTATCTAAACTATTTACTATAGTACCATCATCCCCTTGATTGTTTGACACGGGATGCTGTTTAGCTCCGTGCATGAGTTAGCAATCATGCTGGGTATCTTAGAGAAGCTCAAACAGAAACCGCCGTTTTGTTTGTTGGTTGCGATCCGAATATATAAAGTGATACAGAACAAAAGACCTCCAAAATATCCAATATTCCAAACATGCAGGCTGGCTTACTGTGATCCTGGTGAAAATTAGTTCATGAAAGCTGTTGATAAAAAGAATAAGCCAGATTAAGACAGGAATTCGCATCTTGAACTCAACGCAATGATAGTACTGTTCTGTTGTTGTTCTTTGTAGGATGTGGCGCCAATAGATAGTGGATCTTCATCTAGCTACTGAAGTGCTGAAGTACTAGAGTGCTTGAGAAACGTCAGAAGTGAATGATAGCTCACTTGGTAAACGGGTACGGGTGAGTGATAAAAGACAAAGTATTTGACTTGCTAAAGTAGCAAGGAATCAAAAGGCAGGCAAAGCGAGACAAATCATATTCCAAGTGGCAAATCATGATTGGTTAACTGAATTAGGCCACTAGAGCCTAGATCAGTAGAATTGTAGATGAAAGCCTACGATGGCTTCCCCGACGTATTTGGCGCAACACATTTCACAAACGAACACTGGCGTAAAAGTATGCGCGTGGGAAGGTGAGGCTCACCCTGTCGAGGCACCTTTCTTCCGCAACACTACTACACAAAAACAAATGTTCGACCGTTTTACAGTGCCTAGAAACTACGCATTGCTTTCACAGCGATTCGAGTTATAACTTCTGCCAGCAACTATCTCGTGTGCAGCTCGATTCGTTTTGCGTTATGGTTGCGTTAAGGCGTAAGAGTTGGTTGGTGGTTTTTCTCTCATTTTTTTTCTTTACATTGGCTGGATTTTTTAGGCGTTAGGCGTTAGAGAAAATTAAAGTTGTAGCAAAATAAAAAAAAAGCTAGTCAAGTAATGTGAGACATTTTTGGTCTACCATCAACGTAGCAACGTTAAACGGTGATGTGGTGTGTGTATGTGTGTGTGAGTGTGATATAGATGTGAAGATGACTACCAGAAAAGAAAACACACCCACACACACAAACACAAGCTCGTAGCTCAATTTCGATACTGGTAGCGTTACACGGAACGTTACGTCAAAAGCCCCGCGTTTGCACGTTTTATGTAGTTGTTAGTAAACTAATTTTGTTAATATGTCGCTCAAGAGCATAATATAGTAGACACAATTGGAAGCTCCTTTTCACGCCTGTTGTGTGTGTTTGTGTGTGATAAGGGATTGTCAAACAAAAGTGAAAAGAAAAGTGATTGAAAATGGGGAGAAAAGCTAATAAGTAAAAGTCAGACAAGGAATGGCAAAATGATGACTTGAACAACAGCTGGCGTATCGTAAAAAATCAGGATGGTGCGAGACATACATCAAGTGCGATAGTAGGCGGATTTAAAAAAATATGAAAGAAAGATAAATGCTGTGATATCCACTAATGACAAAAACAAAAGCTAACAAAACAAAACAAAATCGAAGAAGGGATTCATTGACAGAAGGACATTCAGATACATTCACAAAAACTACATTTGAACACGTTTCATACTAAAATGGCTATTTCGTATGAATCACAACAAAACAAATGCGAATCAAACAGTTCTCGACAATGAAAGAATAAAATGTTAAATCCTTATCGAACAAAAACAAAAATAACAATAAAAATAAATCGCAGGCCCTCCCTCTTTCCATTAAATATAAAACAATATGTGAATAACAGAGATGCAATTATGAGCCACAATTAAAATCGAATACCGATAAACAAATAAAATAAAATTGATCTTGTTCCCGTTTCAAGGCAAACCGTTAGCATCTACCCATCTTCGGCAAACCAACGCAAGCAGATGAAGGCAAGGGCGCAAACACAAAATAAAAATTGTTTTCTAACATTATTAACACCTCAGAGGCAAACAACACAAACATGAAAATTCCGCTTCTCGCTGTCCCTGTCAAAAATCGGGAAAGAAAGTTTGACAAGACAACTCAATCTTCAACATTGAATGTGGCTAAAAGGCTTTAAATTGTAACCTCCTGCTAAAATCAGTCACAGTGACAATGACGCACAAAGTGGCGCAAATGGTTAAAAAACACTAAACAAAACGACACTCTTTGACCCCTGATCTTGCGCACAACGTTCGAATGATAGAATGGAAGGGGAACATGCAAATGTTACAACAAACGCCCCCAAAACAATCTATAACCTGCAATTAAGCATATTTATACAACATATAAACGTTACAGCGTATGTTAAAACATAATGGAACATGAACCCATATTAAACACAAACTAAGGGAAGAAAATAAGAAACTACCAAACAAAAATACTCAGCCAGCAAAATCAAACACCGGAGAAACGGAGAGTAATGCAATCAAACGAACAAAGACAAAGCAAAAACTAAAGTAAACAAACAAAAGTGTTTAAACATGGTACTAAAATTTGAAACCCAATTTGTAATACGAATATTTAGCGGCCAATACTGAAACCTTCCTGTACTTTTAGCACATTTGCACAACCGAACCCTTCGCCCTCTCCGGTTGCTTCCTCCGATTAACATCCTGAAATACGTCACATCTTCGTTCGCGGAACATTTCGAAGGACAAAATAAAAACAGCACACACATGCAAACACACATTGACTTAAAGAAAACTAAAAATCCAGGCGGAAACTGTTGTTACATTTTTATACATTAAACAAATAAAATAAACCAAATCGAAAATGAGTAATACAAACTAGAAACTCTCCTCAAAGAGGTTCCGTTGTTTCAGAGTGTGTGTGTGTGTGTGTGTGTGTGTGTGTGTGTGTGTGTGTGTGTGTGTGTGTGTGTGTGTGTGTGTGTGTGTGTGTGTGTGTGTGTGTGTGTGTGTGTGTGTGTGTGTGTGTGTGTGTGTGTGTGTGTGTGTGTGTGTGTGTGTGTGTGTGTGTGTGTGTGTGTGTGTGTGTGTGTGTATGTGTGTGTGTATGTGTGTGTGCATGCTTGTGTATACGGTTGAGTGAGTGCATTGAGTGAGCCCGCCGTGTAGAGAAACCAGAGGAAGAACAAGCAAAAAGTCATGATCTGGCAAAGTACCAGAGCCCGGACTCTTAATAGTACACTCTGTAAGCAACAAAATGAGTAAAAATAAAAACAATGAACAAGTAAGTGTGCGTGTCTGAGAGAGAAAGAGAAAGTGAAAGAGAGAGAGAAAGATAGTGTGTGTGTTTGAGAGAAAGAGAACTGTTAAATCAAAACTTTAGTAAGTAAGTGCATAAAGTGGTACTATTATTCTACAGCAAGACCGTGCAGAACCGGAAATAAACATTAAGCTAATGCTCACTACCAACACATTAAAAGAATGACAAGAAAAGTAGTAATATATTTGTAATCACCAGACCGCATGATGTGACGCACGAAAAGCAGATCGGTTAGGGGAAGGGGTAAAGTAACAATGATAGTAATAAACGATATTTAAAAGCTATCGGCATAAGTAATGCAACCCTGTCCCTGTCCATAAAGAAAACGATCAGGTGAAACTTTCAAACAGGACTAAAGAAACCTGATCGTTACCGGAGAGGAAAAGAAAATGGGGAGGTAAAAATGTGAGATTAAAAAAAGGGTGCGATAATGTAGTTAAACCACTTACCCGCGGTGCAAGCGATATATTTTGCATTAGGAACAGGCGCGAATGATAGCAATCGTTATCCGTTAGTAGCACACACACCTGTCAAACCGACTTTCGAATAGTAATGTTTGGGGTAATAAACCACTTACATATATTATACACTACGTTCTCTGCCTGACCGGTAGCTCACATGCGAAGGTGCGCAATAAAGAGAAACAGCGAAGGATAGAGAGAGAGAGAATGACTCTCTAGACGTCTCAAAATGAGGTAAATAAAATTTAAATAAACTACGATTGTGACGAGTAGTGATAGATGAGTACAATACTAAGAAGAATGATGCTAGTAGGGGACGGCAGATGACGTGCACCGGGCAATGCGAGCGAAACAGAGTGTAAACACAATCATGGCGTAACTGAAAAGACTCCACTCTCTCACCTTTTGTTTTTGTTTTCAAGATACGATCTGAAATTTAACCTAACCATCCGTACGCGTAATACGGAGTCACTCACACAGCAGCCGTAGCTAGGGTTTAGGGTGCTAGTCGCGATCGTTACCAAACAGGCCGGCAACACAGGCCGGCAACAGAAGTCATAATACACTCGGCATCATCCACAGTGCCACTTAACACGGATAACACAGCACACATTTTAACACATATACACACACCCACACACACAAACACGGAACTGTGCCGTTATGGAGGAGTCACTCAAAAGAAGCTAAAACCTAATATCTCTTCCTTAAATGCCATCAAACCGAACCCCATTTAACACGTCTCCCTAGTACCAGCACTGCTAAATGCATGCGCACTTTTCTTATTATGCATGATACTAAATCATACTAAGCAGGCACTACTGCTACGGGCGAGAATTGGGTGCGCTATCGATTGAATAATAACCGGTCTTCCAGTGATAAAGAAAGCAAAATAAGGAAAACACTAACACACAGAAAGCGATATCAAACTATCAAAGCAAAATAATTAAACACTCAACACACATACACACACAAACATGCATTCAAATATTCAGGCTTGCTGAGATACAGCTGGATAAATCCCCGAAGTGTCAAATGAATAATGGGAAACGATATAAAAAAAGCCATTGCCAACATAAAACATTGCCAAGGTTCCCTCAAAGGGTAAGGATTAACAAAAAAAAATACAATAAAAACGAAGCGCCAAAGTAGAGCGCCAAACTAAAACGGCGGAAGAAATGTTTAAAATCATAAATCATCACTATAAGACAAGTTACATAGTTAATTATATATTAATCCGGCTTTAAAGTGTTCTTTAAAGGAAGTGCGTCGCCGAACTTCCTCTCCCAAACTACTGTTTTCGGGCACTACTATTTCCCTAGCGCGCGTGCGCCGTACTTCCTTTTGTGCCCAATTTTCCCCCAGAAAATAACCGCAAAGTGTAAGGTTTCGTGCAAGGATTCGTATCCTTCGTTCCGATTCAAACGAAGTATAACTGCAAAAACTGTTCATGTTCGTTTCCTTCTACTACGCATACAAACAAACCAAAAACTACACCTACACGGTTTTTTTGCCACAATCAAACCTATTTCGCACATGTACACATACCCTAAGGACAACGCCACACACGCACACACATGTACACAACTTTTCATACTACGGACACGGCTCTTTTAATTGATAAAGAAATATATTTAAAGAAAAAAACAAATATACATATATAAATAAAGAAACGATCAAAAAGTAAAGCATAAATGTCTAAATCACATAAATTAAACACACAGTTAAACGTGTTCGAATACTTCCGGTTATCCGGAGTTATATGGTGAAGTGTGCTACTAGGTGTAAGGTGAATCGAGAGGAAGAGTAAGAGTAGAGAGAGAGAGAGAGAGAGAGAGAGATAGAGGGATAATAAGAGTCAAAACAAAACCAAGCCAAAAGCCGATCGGGTGTACCCCTTATAAAGCACTCGCCACGGTTAAGCCGGTTTGGGAAAACTATTCCAACGTAGTGCAATTACTTCTACTACCACGTCTACTACCACCTCTGCCAATCCACTTCCTCTCCACAACGGTTCCATTCCTTCTACTCGAGCACTCCTCCTTCCCGCTTCGTGAGAACACACTCACACATATCTTGACACGCATACTATTTTTTGTTAGGAAAATTGGAACGGAAAAGAATTAGGTAACAACAAAAAATAGTAATAAAAAAACGACACACAACACTAAGCAACCAGTTCATGTGGGAGGTATCGTTTTGTTGTTGATTACTAACAAATCACAAATCAAGACGCAAATGAACCTTCCCGAAAGTTGGATTAGAATTAAGTTTCATGAAATTGTTCGAAGCTGCATGAAGAAGGACCTTCAAATGTGCCAGAATGCAAGACAACATACGTTCAACAGTCGTATGTTCCGGCTCGAGCATGATGTGTTCGATGTTGTTACACCAATGGACGAGTAGGTGTGTGTGAGAGTGTGTATGTTAACTTTTTACGATAACAACTAGTACACCTTTAGGAATACTCACTCCCCGTATTCTATCATTCAATTATAGGTTACTATGAAGCAATTAGTAAATTTTATACTCATATATAAGCACATGTCCACATGGCGCAAATGTGTCCAGATGAACAAAGCATCCAAAGTGAGCGATACCGTGTTGCATTCCCCCACATTTCACTCGTTAGTCAAAACAAATAGTCAATTCATTTCTGCAAACCGATATCGAATAAGAAGCTGCCGTCGCACAGATCGTAAACGGATGCACTCGGTGTTCGCCGCGCGGCATGCTGTTACGATTCTGAGTTACTAACTAAGCCGACATTATTCAACTGTAGACGTAAGAGATTTACTAACACAATACAGCTGCACACACACACACACACACACACACACACACACACACACACACATACACACAATTCAACAATTACACTAGACACTTCAGTCAAATGTTCAACTTTGTACGCCCTTTTCCACTGCGGAAAACTAATAGCGCATCTGCTACATAGTGCCAACTGGTTTGCGGCTGTTAAGCAATGTCGGAGCGATGTGGATTGTACACTTTGTTTGGCTCAATGACTAACGCCTTCATTACGGTTTCCTTATGCAAGCTAACTAGAATTATTTGTGCCACATCACTGAATAGCATCCCAGGAGTTTAACGCCAAAGCTATAAAGTTGTTCATTTTTATTACTCTCTATTAGCTTGCTTCAATATATGTGTGAATGATTCAATGAAACTTTTGTCAGTATAATACATTTAATTTTCCATTACTATCTTTTTAGCGCGTTTCAGTAATACATAAGACATTTTTTTTAATTAGCAGACACGTGTTCCAATAACAGTTGCTATGTTTCTCAATATTTTGATGCAGAATCAGCACATTTTTTGTATTGGTTATTAGAAAATTATCGTTTCCAACTTCTTCAACAAAAGACATTATTTTAGCCACGCAGCCAGTCACAAAAAGGTGTAGACTATTGCTAATCTTAAGGTATTGTATGTGACACGTACCACACGTGCTCTTCGTTTTCAGTTGTCAAGGCACTAACCCCCATATGGTTCTAATGCATTATAACACAAGCAGACACATGGACAGGAGCATCCAGCTAAATAAGTCTCAAACACTATTAAACTCTAACCTTAAACCAGTTGCTAAATCTGTTTTCAATTATATAGTTAAACTTCTGAAAAGTTTGTGAAGTGTTCGATTGCAAGAATCCCGAAACCAGTAGGCAAAAACAAAAGTTATTAGCACAACAGGCACTTACAATACGGGGAAACTGGCTCACCTCCAAGCGGTAACGTTCACAGCGACAGAGACACACACATAAACACCGAATGTTGGAATAATTGAATACTAAATACTTACCCCCTAAGAATCGTACACAGTGGGATGAATTTTAAAAACTAATTCGCGAAAGCTGTTCAAGCATCCATAAGGAGCCACGCAGTGTTGCAAGCCACGTGGGGAAAAGCGAAAGCGACAGACATAAAACACTAGTTCACAGAAACACAAACATACAAACAACACTTTGTACTGGATGCCTGGCGCTTTACAAAAATAAAAACACAAAACAACAGCAACTAACCGAAACAGCTATAATCACGGTATGCACTGTGTGGTAATGAGGAGACTGGCTACACCATGAAAACTACGCAAAGAAACACATTCAAAACCAAACGAGGCAAATGAAATAAAAGTAAAATAATATACTATTATCTGAAGGCAATTAAAGCAACAGCAAGAACGATAAATAAACATTTTATAAAAGAGACAACATAGAAGAGAGTGAGAGAGACCGAGAAAATGAGAGTGAGAGAGACAGAGAGAGAAAGAGAGAGAAAGAGAAAGAGAAAGAAAGAGAGAATAAAAGAGAAAGAAACAGAGAGAAGAAGAGAAGGACAGACTTAACTCTCGAAAGAGATAGAGTGAGCACGAGAGGAGAAGAATTTGGGTTGAATGGTGGAAAAGGAATCAAAACACAGTAGCTAATTAAACTAAACGAATACCTTCGGTGCAATTTCCACGAGGATGAGAAAAGGACACTCTCGCTCGGCCTTTCCCCTCGATTTCTCTCTACTTCTCTCTATCTCTCCCTTTTCTCTCTCTATATATATATCTTCCGCTATCACACTAACACTCGCGAGGAAGGATGTGATGGGATGGGACGAAGGTGTCAGAAGGTATTAGAGGCCTGGATATGAACGGGAAATGTTCTGTTGGTAAGTGGTGGCGGGCAAATTTTCATAGAATTGCATTTAGTGAGAGAGCATAAATCAATCATTGCATTTTTTGAAAACGTTCAATAATGGTTGTAATGCGAGATTTGTTAGCAAAATTACACACAAGCACACACGTACGACACACATACAATTTAAAACTGCACGGCGAGAATATAAAAGCGGGAAATTGTAAGCAGAAGAAAAAGTAAAAAAAATAGTAAGCACCGAAGCGCGGAGTAAAGCCGGCGCCGGAACTGGTCAAAGAGGCAAATCAATCTAACGAAAAAATGTAGTTCTTTCCAACCTTAACATAAAAAAACGATCGGAAAAGTAGAAAGAGTGTAGTGCGGCGACGGAAAGGAGTAAAAGTTTCAGGTATGGTAAGCGTAAAGAAAAGACACTCCATCGCGCCTGGTAAAGCAACTTGAAAGCATGAATAAAGTAATACTAAACAATAACATCAAAAACAAAAACACACACACAAGACCGCGACAACACACGGTTGAAAATTATGTTCGAAATAAATTATTCAAATAATTTCCAAAAATCAGTGCTTTTCTCTTGCTTATCTTAACATTAAGACCGGGGGACATTGTCCGTACTCGCTACTGTAATTTCGATGTTCACTAGCGCATCTGGCGACGACCAGTGCATGCTAGATGTCGGTATCATTTATGTGTCAAAATTATTCATACTTGGTGTCTCATCAAGTTTCGACCAGGCTACTTGTATGCCGTTTGAAATGTTGATTAACGTCCATAAATTGCAACAAAGTAGACCGTTAATTGTTGTTGTTGGACAAATCGGCATTCATAAAAAGCGCTGGGCAACAATTCTCCCCATCTTCCAACCTCTATATATGAATTTTAAAACTACTACTACTACAAATACATCATCATCATCTCTCTATACATCATTGGGTAAAGTTATAGCCTCCTCGACCCAAAACGTTTTTTACAGATAAATTATAGCATCATTTAGCTTCCACCTGCCGCCGCTAGATGGCGTACGCGTTCTCAAAAATTACACTAGCGAGTACGATCATTGCACCCCGGCCTTTAAACCTATATCCATCCGAATTTTCTTCCAGTATGCAATTTCATAGATCACTCAAAGAACGCAAACGACGAAGCAGAGTTTTTGTTTTTTTATCTTTTGATTTTTAGTTACATTTTTTATTGTATCATATATACTTTTCAAATGTATTTAATATTACACAATATTTCCTTGCGTACGACGTTGTGTTGTATACGCGCTGTTACACTTTTGTTTCGACTTGCTTATTCATTTCATTAGCTTTTCCTAACATTAACCATCACACACCGTTTCCATTTTCACGCTGCTTCTGCACTTGCGCAATCCTGGATGTTCTACAGCAACATGAAGTCATGATTTTTCCTTTTTGTTTTCCTTTTTATTTTGTCTTATTGTTATGCTACATTGTTGCTCTTTCTTCCTCGCTTGCCTCACCACTAAACTGTGCGCCAATAGTGCATAGAAATGTATGCTGCCCCCACACATCACCGCCTTCTTATCTTTTCTTTCTACTAGATTTCATTTACGAGTTTCAGAATTTTTCCTTTTGCCATAGATGTTAACGTATGCAATCCACTCCGTAAGGGTACGACGAATGTGTGTATATTGTGTATAGTCTGTCCGCGTCGACGATGCTAATCCTGACGAACCGAAACGGCAACGCAGGTAAAATAAAAACTATATAAAATAAAATCGACTATCGTTTTACTATGGAATGAATCATAATACATCGCGACGGAGTGAGCGGATACACCGAAGCCGAACCTCTTTCGCCTATGAGAAATGTCACATTATGCGTTTATGTGCTTACTGACATTGCACGCAAGGGTAAGACGTTTGTTCTGGCGCCAAGAACTACTAAAAGGAATAATATAACAAAGTACTGAGCAAAAGAAAGTTTGTAAGGAGGACGATCTTCTTAAGTCCGTCTCCAAAGCAATGAAATCTCTCTCCTCTCCTCAGAGTGCCGTAGAACGTACCGTATTTTTTTATGTATGTAACCTGATTTATGCAAACCATCAGCGCTATCGTCCCACTCTGGATCACAACTGTTTTAAAAAGATATCTGTTAGTGTGTAGCGTGTGTTTGACTGTGAACACAAGAAGTAAAATGAGGATGAATAAATATGAAAATAAACTGTTCGCAACTACCTAGGTGTTTAATGTATTGGCGGCGTGTGTGTTTACACTGTGTATGAACCTAATTTTAGGGGCACTTGGAGAAACGCGCGACAACACGGTCCCACCACACATTCCCTGTACAGTACATCTGTATACATATATAAACTGTTTTCTCTATCACCTCGGAAGGGAGTGTGCGTGTGTGTGGAGTGTTTGTTTACTGTGGAAGGAATAGTGACGACGCGTATCTTCTCATTGTATGCGTTCCAT